>NC_049980.1:30182970-30268269 GCF_000003815.2 Branchiostoma floridae | reverse complement strand
CGGGGAGAGGAAAAGGGAAATTTTGCCGGAGGTCCCTCAAGGAGGGGGAGGAAACCGGGCCCGTGGGGCTTAATAAGGTGTGATGAAACAAGAGGTATACAGGGGGATGCAGGAAGCTAGCTAGATATAGATTTAGATCGATACCACCTGCTTGTTCCTGTGTGTCAATGCTATGTTAAAAACCACACACACGCACACACACACACGCACACACAAACATACAAGCACGCACACACATACACAAACACACACAGGCACACACAAATACACACACACACACACACACACACACACACACAAACATACAAGCACAAACACACACAGGCACACACAAATACACACACACACAAACACACACACACACACACACACACACACACACACACACACACATAGGCACACGTATGAGGACGCACGAGGACGCACACACGGACGCACAGCTTTTGACATCATGTTCAAGAACTTGGTAAACTGTTAGGCTACATCCTGTTAATGTTCAGGACAGCTACATTGAGCTTTGTATGTTTTCATCAGCTGAATGACCAACTGGCGGATCAGCTGGACAGAAACGTGCCAAACTTCATGGCTAAATTCGAACTCCACAAGGAGAGGATGAAGTCACGAAAGTGTCCGATACTTGTCGCAGGTCAGTATGTGACGGTGTTTATTTTATTTTACCATATAGTATACATAATTTTGTACTGTTATATGTACTGTTATAGTGATTTTAAAGCCCTATCTGACTCGTAGCTCGCACCATAAGCTCGTGGATTCAGCATCTGTTAAGGATGGCTCCACGTCATGAAACGTCTTTGTAGTGGCCCACTCCCTACTTAACGTTTCTACCATTCCTTCACTAGCGCTCTGATAGGCTAAGCGTTCAACCTAAATCGATTGATCGTTATGTATACTAGAGACCTAATGCAAATAAGAAAAACCGCGTCTCATTTGATATAAAAAATTTGACATGAACATCAATTCCCTACCCAGGAGAAACGTCTGCAGGGAAGAGTTCGTTAATAAACCTGCTGCTGGATGAAGAGGTGCTGCCCACGTCCCACCTCAGTAACACGTACACTATATGTGAGATCCGGTACGGGGACGTGCGCACCATCAAACTGCACAGGAGGGACGGCACCTGCCAGGACAGAGTGCTACAGGTCCGTCAACTGTCTTTATTTTTACGTAAACGACTTTTGACAATGATGACTTATCTTTCTACAAAGCAGCGGTCGCTGAGCGACCATACAGCGAAGAAAATAAGATTTTAGTCGACCCTTGATTTCATCATCAAAAAATTTTGCGAGTTGTAAACTTTTGATTTAGAAGATAAAACACGCACATACATAAATATTAATGCAAAATCATTCTTCAACGATAAAATTGGTTAAGCAATCTTTCAAATCTCAGATCAAGGGGGCGTTACCTGACGTCTTAGCGTGATACGCACGTCTCGACTTAAATTTTCTACGCACGGAGGCTCTTCTATAGTCTAAACAATACCTGCGTAATTATATTCCAGGAAGAAGATTCCTTGGTAGATCTGCTGAAGAAGTATGTAGAGGAGAAAGGGGATCGGGACCAGCCGACGGACTATCCACGGGTGGAGATCCTGCTGCCCAGGGACTTCCTCAAGGTTTGTGTCTTGACAATACGATACCTTCCTCTAATTATTCCAGCCTCTTAAAGCCGCCTTTGATTGCTTGATTAATGATTGGGGCTGTGTTATACATCTAATATAACTTTTTAAAGATTTTAAATGCTATTTTTGTAAACCTTTGTAAAGTAAAGCACTTACCTACAAGTTTTTGGTCAGTCCACTAACCTTTTTTTACAAATTGAAATGCCTCAAAGTCGTTTGATCATGTGACTTGTAGGGAAGTGTGACGTCAACAATGGGTCAAAGGTACGAGATAGTTGACAATTGGACCCGTCTCTCGAAAATAATTTCATCATAGAAAAATTTCATCAGGTTAGCAGATCATAGGACATAAGATTTTTCTTTTACACAATCATTTTTCTCACCTGCTGGACCCGTGTCTGTTGAGAGGTGGTAGATGACCTCATTCTAACAGTATTGTTTTGGGGCTTATATTCAGGACATCTACATTGTGGACAGCCCGGGGATCGGAGAGAAGGAGGAGATCACCAAGCAGGTGAAGGAGTACCTGACGGAGGCCTTCGCTTTCATCTACGTCATCAAGAGTGACAACGCCGGCGGCGTGCAGACCGACAGGGTAGGTGAAGATCTGGAAATGGTAGACATAGCATACGTCGATGAAGGTTAGACAGGAGATGCCACATAACAGTTAAGCAAGCATTATTGAATGGATAAATGAATGACAGTTTATTTGCTTGTCTTCGCTTTTACACGCCCAGTCAACGTTGGCTTATAAGACACAGTATTGATGACACATACCTATCATACAACACAAGAGGACAGTGGTACAAATGAACAAAATCAATAAGAACGACATCAAATCATATGTACAGGGAAATAGAGTCCATAATTGTTAAACCAAGGTTTCACAAAACAAGCATGCAGTTTCGGATAGATTTGAGTTCGTGAATGCTTTGGTAGGTATGGGACGTTCCCTGCTATTTTCAATAGTGAGTCGCATGGTACATTATAGAAGACGCCATTAAGTAAAATGATGCATGAGCTGAATGGTGGCATGTCTTTGATTGAATCCAGCTACAAGCCTTATTAAAGGAGGTGGCCACGATGAAGAGCAGCGGTACAGAAGACATCCCGGCCTTCTCCGCGAAGACTGCAATCTTCGTCTGCAACAAGTGGGACCAAGTATGGATTTATCTTGCTATTTTTTTAATGCTAGCGATGCTAATGTGCATTTCTTCCGAGTAACGACTCAAAATTGGCGAAAGAGTTACATATTTTCGAACAGGAAATAATGGTAAAATAAGGACATTGAATATATTTCTGTGTGTATTCGAACAGAGTAACTATGTGTGTTACCCCTCCCCCACCCATTCCTTTTATGTTTGAAAAAGAAATAAAGAGTTGAACGTTCACTGATTGGGGACCATTTTGCTTCTTTTTACCAACTTTATGGTTTCTTTTTCTTGTTGAGATAATGGAAAAAATTGTAGACTTGTTGTAATGAATCTAGGATTATGAAGTAATCTTTGATTCGTAGTCCTCCTGTACAACTACAAAAATGCAATCACTTCAATGACAGCATATGTTGGCCATGCCTTTTGTAGGTCCCTATTGCCGAACGGAAGCTGGTGAAGGAGGACACCATCAGGAAGCTGCAGGCGTGCTGGTCCGGATCGTCAGCTCGCCAGGTCTTCTGTATGTCCACGGCGGAGGCACAGCGCCTGCGCGACCAGGGTCACGTGTCTGCTGACTTCTCCCGGTTTCTCGACGGGCTCGAGAAGCTCATTCCCGAGAGTTTGAACTGGAGGATAGAGGTTTCCTACAGGTTAGACAATTTGAAACATTGTTTTTAAAAATTGAATTCAATTACTAAACCTGGACAGAAGATGCACAAACCTGACGTTCTGCTGCAGTACTAAGGGAAGTCTCCAGTCGACCCATATAAAAGTTGATCTTCGCCTGTCCAAGGCCTACCCAATTACCAAATATCATTACAACCCATCCATAGATTCTAAGTTATCTCTGGTTAAAACATGAGAAAGATTTGGGGTCCATGTCAATAGCCTTCAAAAACTAATGTTTTTTAATCTATTCCTAAACTTTGTCACAATTAAAGGCAGTGATTGCTGGAAGGTAACGGTCTGTTTCTTCTTTCTTTTTTCTTGAACACATCCATCATCCGAGTAACTTTGCATCCAAATATTGCTATTCAAGAAATGAAGGACGTGTTCTGTCATTAACAGGTGGTTGGACTACTTTCTCTCACGCACCATTTACCACCTACGCGCGTACGTACAACAAGGGGAACAGTCACGTGATGAGAGGAAGGCCAAGTTCGAGCTGGTGAAAAGTCGTCTGCACGCTCTCGGTGACCAGGCTGATGACGTCATGAAGATGCTTAAGTCTAACGTGGACAGCAGCGTAGAAGTTGCCGTGCAGTCACTTCGGGTAAGCCGGCAAGAAATTGGCAATTTTTCCGAGATACGCTTTTGATTGCAGAAGTACTTTTGTAATGTGTACAGCCCAAAGCTGTAAACAATTAAATACGTGATCGCAGATGTACTGACTTGCCAAATACACAGTGTGAGTTTACAGTTCCACGGCTTTATTAGATGCTGCAATCCTTTGTACGCCCAAAAGCAGTTACTCAAGCAACTGGATATGATTCTGCTTGAGTAACTGCTTTTTACTTGGATTTCTAACCTTCATTGACGGTGGGAAAACCAGTTTTGGCCAATTATTGTAGCGTGGTCTATCCAATCTCTATCTGTGCTTCGGATCATGCAGCTGTATTACAACTATACACTTGAAACGTTTCTCATGATAAGATACAAATGACCAACCAACACCGTTGATGTTGTTACAGGAGCACCTGACCAGTGACCAGGTGAAGCGGACAGTGATGACGTGGACCGAAGCCGACCTGCCCACAGTGGAGGGGAGCCTGAACATCATGATGAGGAAGATAAAGGCAGCCATCTCACAGCGCATTCAGGGAGTCCTGTCAGACTGGGAGAAAGATCAGGCATTTTTCAGGTGCGTTTTCCTTGTCTCATAATATCAATATATCTAAAATGGGATCAGCAATCATCATTAATTTTCAGAAAGGATATGACTTTCTTCAGATTATTGTTATCAGCACTCTGACGGGAAAATTTGATAACGAAAAAAGGCGTTGTGCAGTTTTGTGTACTGACACGTATTTCAGTCAATACCTCCACTTATTTCAATGTCAAATTAAATACAACTATGAGTGATGAAAGTCGTGTTAAGAGCATTTCCCTGGGGCACAACATTTGTGGCATGTCGTTATTCAAACCCAGGACCCCTAGGCCCTGGACCAAACACCCTGACCGCAATACAATCACTACAACACATAGACCTAACATGAAAAGGTTTTCGTTTCCAGTCGGCAGCGGGAGGTTTTGATCGAGCTATTCGCGTCGGCATTCCGCACGAAGATCGAACGGAAGCTCCTGGACATCGAGGGCGCCATAGATGGCACAGCCATGGTACCCACTGACCCTGCCGCCGACTGTGGTGAGGAGGAGGAGGAGACGACAGGCCATGGGAGGAGCAAGCTGCCCCAGCTGTTCATCGAACCACATCTCAGACTCAATACAGTTGGAAAGGTACTTTATAATAACCAAACCAAACTAGATGGTCACATCAGACCGGTAGAACACAGGATATTGGAGAAGCAGTGCTCCAGTTAGAGTCTAGCTTTTGCAACCGCCATATTAGACTTTGTGTCATTGGACAGAATGATATAGATAAAGTCTTCAGGGCTGCAGGCTAAAAAACCAGATACTTGCAAAAACGATTACCTAGCAGCATTTGCTATATAAAAGTAGGTTACCGTTTGGCTCTACCAATAGTTTGCCATTATTGTTGTACAGAACTTGGCTTGACATCTATAATACATGTAAATCATTGCAAGACTTTGTAAAAGCTTTTGTTGCTGTCAACCTTTATGTAGTTGTTTGGGTTGTTCATAGTTCCCAAGTTGATAGCCCACGTCGGTCTGATCATATGTAGGTAACCCTAGGTGTGACCTCGCCCGTGTGGCTCCCTATCGGCGTCGTGGCCGCGTTCTTCGGCCTGTCTGTGTACGGGATAGTTGAGCTGAAGAGGATCGTGGAGAGGAATAGGGAGGATAAAGAAGTCAACACCTACCAACAAGACAAGTCAGTACATAATGCATTTTTGTTTGAATTTCATTGTTTGGTGTCCACATCATCTGTAGTTTTCTTCTATGAGACTTTTAGTTAACACGCAGCTCGTGTTTTGGGCCCTGCCGGGCTCTTTGCGGAAATATACACAAGTGTATTTTTATTTAATTTATGCTTTGTTGTCTTTTATGTCATATTAGTCGCAAAGTTGGGTCGGGCACGGGCTTCGCATTGTGACCCTAGCATACGTCAGACTAAAACTCATGTCATATCTATAAAATGATACTATTACAGGTACGGGTACTTAAGCCGCATGGCTCTGAAGGAGTTGGAGCAGTTCGTCCGGAGTAACGAGCTGCGGGATTACGTCAGAAGCCAGCTGAAGCCGGCTTACTACTGTCTGGAGCAGCTGCAGGAGGTCGTGCCCAAACAGATCCAGCTGGACCTGGACCTGGTCAAGGACCTGAATGAAGACGCCAGGGACGAGAAGGTAAGACGCTAGGATGGAAAGCTAAGACGCTATGGATTGAAAGGTAAGGCGCAAGGGATAGAAAGTTAGGACGCTATCTAGAGATAGAAAGGTTAGACGCTAGATAATAGGAGGGATGGAAAGGTAAGGCGCCAGAGATGCAAAGGTAAGACGCTAGGGATGTAAGGATAAGACGTTATGGATGGTAAGGTAAGACACAAGGTATGTTAAGATAAGACGCTAAGGATGGAAAGGTAAGACAATAGGGAGGACATCATCCCCATAATGTTTTTATTTTTGCTGTCGTCATAGCAAAAATTGATTGCAAGGTGAGCGTGACTTGACGCGTACCAATGATAAATATCAACACCCTTCAGCCCTTCTTATCTTTGTTGTTCCAGGTCTACACCATCTATTACTACCCGCTCCTACAAGTCATGGACAATTTCCATCGAAGGCTGAAAGCGTTTTGGGTTCAAGAACTCTGGACTCCCGACATAGACCCGCAAACCTTAGCCTTTGCAACTAAGGTAAGACATGTTTGTTTTCTTTTTGTCTTTGAGGACAGTATATATTCAACAAAGCTATAGACAAGTTTCGTCGATTCTGTGTGATCGGGTTATAACCTTGTTAGGAAAAAGAAGTTGAATTTGAAAGGCAATTCCTTTCTTTTTGTTTATATGCACGTGCATGTGCAAAGCTTCGCAGTTAAAGTTACATTCCTTCTGTGTCAAATATAGCACCATATTGGCGCGCATCTTCTTTCCTAAGCCCAATGGCCACACAACTCTACCGAGGTGTTCATACACCCATACTCTGCCTCAAATGCTTTTTGCTAACCAGAGAAAGCAATTTTAGTCCCATAGCCTTGGAAGAGACCGTACGTAGATACTGATGGCTGACCGTTGTCTGTTGCAGGACGTGTATGACGGTCCCGTCTGCTCAGGACTTCGTGCTGAACTGAAGCGGGGGGAGCTGCGCCATCAGCAGGCAGGTTCGGCCGGGGGGAAACCTGTCACCATCAAACTCTTCAGGGGGATGGTCACTCATCGGAACGTCATGGAGTTTCTGCAGGAGGAGGACATTTTCAGGTAAATATTGATGTCCATGATGTTTATACTGATTACAGAAGAACAGTCAAGCCTGTACCTGTACATGAGGGCCAACTGGTCAATGTGACGACTTTTTGTTAGTCCCTCAGATAATTTTTACATTGTGCAACTACCACAAGTGTCAAGAATTCTGTCTGTAGACATAGACGGGAGTCTATCCGCACCCTAAATGTCCACCTGGTCAATGTGGCCACTTTGTTGTGGTCACATTTTCTCATTGACACGATGGAATCCTGTCCGGAATGACCACCTGTACATGACCACATGGACGGCTTTTATCGGTCCCCTGACTGGTCTTCTTGGGGGATAGTTTTGACTGTATATTGTATATACTTTAAAGCTGTAGGACTAGAAATGGAGTTTTCATTTAATTTTGGTACAGTTTCCGGTAGACTGAATGGCAGGTATGCAGACTGGCTTTCTATGACATGACTAGCCTTCTGCTCTGTGATGTTAGACCACAACTCGGTTTCGAAATTTTTTTACGTGTCATGTTTGTTTTCCAGAAAGGTGAAGAAACACCCGAACCTGATACATCTCAGCGGCTTCTCGCGGATTGGTCAACTTCCATGCCTCGTTTTCACTCCCGTGGTGACGGACCTGCGCACAAGGATCTCCGAGATCCACCAATCAGCGCTCATGAAGAACGCCTACGCGCCCTATGACGTGTTGCTGGGAGACATGACGCAGGTGCTGAACGGGTTAGAGTACCTGCACAGCAAGGGTCTCGTGCACCTCGACTTGTCGCTCAGCACCGTGGCGGTATGTTTACGAGCGGACATCATATATTTTCCTATGCTTCATGAAACATGTTAAAACAGTACTGTACTTGATCAGAATGACTTCTTGCAACCACAAGATGGTCCAAATGAGCTATTTTGGGTGACACCTTCTAAGCTATTGAATGTGCATTTTGGGATCGTTTGGCTGTTGTCACTTCTTTTTTGTGTCTACATCTACTGTTCTTGTCATGGTGTCGTCACTCTTCAAGAAAAACCTTTTCATTGACTGACTCCAGTTTTTTTTGGTCCTACTGGTCACACTGCGTTTAAGGGAACATAAATTATATTTCATAACGTTAGTTATCCCTCATCTTTCCTGGCCCATCCATGTTATTAGTTACAGAAGTTACACGTCTACTTTATACCAAATGCGCCACTGTTTTTGTTCATGTTCAGGTTGACAGCAACCACGTTGTGAAGCTGACGAACATCGGGAAACCCCGTGAGGCCAGTTTACCGCATCAGGGGTCCTTCGACGCGACGAAGGCGGAGGGATATGTCTACCTGGCACCCGAGGTCCTGCGGGGACAGGACTACGTCACCGAGTCGGACATGTACGCCGTAGGTAAGTGTGACATGTGTACGAGGTGCGTAAAAGATTGGAATCGCAGTTGGGCTGTCTAAAAGATAGCCTGGATGCTAACTAGACTAGTACTCTTACCGCCAAGTTCTTAGATGCTAGTATTGGAACTACGGAAAAATCAACTTGAATGGTACCCAAGCTATCTGTTATCATTTAGTTATAACTTGCTTAACATATCTTATAGGTGCACGTGTCTCACTAGATATTACCTAAGCTCTAATCAGATGATGAAGGATCATCATGAGAAAGTTGCCAGCTGGCAAAACTGAAATAGATTCTACCATTTACTTTCCCTTAGGTCTCATGATGTGGGAAATATGCTACAGGGGAACTGCTTACGTGGATGAGAACGTCAAAACTTTTGCAGAGCTGAAAAGCTTCGTCTGCAGCAACCGCCGACCAAAGACGCCAGAGGACCCGAGCGATGGGGGCTACATCCGGGAACCCAGGGACTACAACAAGTGGACGGCCGTCATGGCGTGCTGCTGGGCCAACGAGCCGGAGAGTCGTCTGACGGCGAGCAGCTGGCGGGAGAACATCAACAAGACAGGAGACTCGAGATCCGGCTCGCTTCGACTCAGCTTCCACGATGAACACTTTCAGACTAACGACACCTGACAATGGACTATAGTGCACTGAGACCAAACCCTAGCCTATGCTGTTCAGGCCACCTCACGTCAATATAGGATTTTAGAACAAAGAAATGATTCATACGTTATTTTCGTACATACAGTGAAGCGCTTATCGACAATCGTTCGACACAGTCCTCTGAACCTCATCACGTTGAAATGACAGGAAGCACATGTCACGTGACCTGAAGGGAAGTGTGACGTCAGGAATGGGTCAAAGGTGCCCGGCAGTTGTTAACGGCTTCCGTCTCGATTGGTTGATATAGTGTGATGTAAGAAATTAAAGTAAGAACAGGGTTCTTCAAAGTGCAATGCCACGTTTACACACATGTCATTCAGGAGACAAATAACTGTTTGCAATAGCCATGGAAAATGTTAGATAGCCTTCACGTACCACTAGAGTCAAGAGTACTCTATGTGTGCGCGTGTTTTTTTGCATCTAGTCTTTTACCTGATACCTCCCATGTACGAGTAAGAATACAATACATTAAAAAAATAACTATGCAGACTTTATTCATTACAGTCGTTTATAGTATTCGTTTTTTTTTATTCCAGTCAGTTAGAATCTTGTTGTTTTTGCTTTCAATGCACATGAACTCCAGCTACACCATTAGCATATGGTCCCTATCGTAAATACTAATCCGCATCTTTTCATTTTTCAGACAGTTTTGATAATGTCACATTATTACCACTAGACTAAATTGTACATGGTACATGTAAATGGACGATAAAACGATGTTGAAATCCTAACTCTATCGGATGATTTCTTTCCAAATGAATGTGGTAGAAATGTATATATACTTGTGCTACGTACGGTTCCATTTGCAACGGTGCTCGTAAAGGATGTAGACTTGGACAGGCTCTGAAGCCAGAAATTTGTCCCAGTGGACTGCCGGATATCGAGGGGGTACCTCTCGGTGTTTTTCAAGATTATGCCACCGTGTCTATTCGTCGCCGGGTCCCTGGTTGATTCTAACTGGGAATCAAAAAAAATCCAGGCGCCCAGTCGTACCCCAAAACAGCCCGGTAGTCTCAGAGTGTACTTGTCCCAAGAAACCACATTGGGGCCACAACCGAAAGTGCAGAAAAATAGCGCGTATACTACCTGGATGTACCCTTTTTACCCTTACTTGTTCAATGCCCTTCAAAATTGACAAAAGAAAACACACCCACGTTATAACATGTGACGGTAGAGTTTAGGAATGTGTACTTTAGACTCGGGTGCTTACTTAACGGTGATCGTGGTGCCACTATTGCACTGCGACAAGTCGAAAATAACTCTTCTTTTTAAGATCGGACTTCTAAAAATAATGATCTTGTAAGAATTCATAAAGATAAAACTTTAGGATTTGTTAACCCTATTCAGACCGGGGGGGGGGGGGGCTTTTGAGGCCCGCGCTAACTTCGATGTCCTATAACGCCAGAACGCCTTACGCTAAAGCCACCAAATTTGGCGAGTTTTCCTAAAATATTGTTGGCAACAATTTTGCGAAGTTTGACAAATTTTCCATTTTTTCGTGTTGCCATGGCAACCGTTTGCTGACAGGCAGTTTTGCCAAAAATCACTATTTTTGGTTCTAACAATGTATTTTTCACATTTATTTGCTATATTACTGCTATTTTGTTACATAAATAAAATCTTATATTATTTAGCATATCTTTCATAATTATATATGCATAAATTATGCTAATTTGATGACGTCATCAGCCCAAAATCCAAGATGGCGGACCGTATGGCCAGATCAAGAATAACAAGCTTATTTTCCCTTAAAATTTGTAACTACCTGGTATTTTTTCATCAAAAACCATCTAAATGAATGAATTTAGTCTATTTCCATTGCCCTTTGTGATTATTTGTTGCAAAAAAAGAAGTTTTAAAAATTCAAGGTGGTGGATATAATATGGCGGAGCCTATCTCGTATCTTAGATGTGCATGACGTCATTTTATGACGTCATTATGACGTCATCGATGTTGCTATTGGCAATACAAGTCGTAATAAACATTATTATTCTGTTATCTGCACTTATTGTTACATTTTTGTAGTATAACTTGAAGTTTTCTGAGAATACCCTTTTTTCATGGGTCCGGCCAATATAATCAAATTGATGACGTCATAATTACGTCATCTTACGTCAACGTAACGTCAAACGTCAAATAATTGTCAGATATTATGTCGATATAATGTCCTGAAAATTTGGTGGCCTTACGGCACGTCGTTCGAGAGTTAGAGGACTTAGAAGTGGAGGGCCTCAAAAGCCCCCCCCCCGGTCCAGGGATGACCAAAAAAGCCCGGTCTGAATAGGGTTAAATTTGTTGTATTGATCATTTGTCATTTTTTTAAAGTAAGGTTTTAGAAAACTTTTAAATTTTGAAATTTTGTAACCGTGCAAATTTCGTAATTTCTTTTGAATAACTTGATTTGTTTTATTCATTTTTTAATATTTCTATTAATCAATTTCATGAAAGAGTATTGAAATCTTCAAAATATGAACACTTCTTTTGCTCCTTGGATAGGAAGGAACGTATGATTAAAAGGATAGCACTGAAAAGCCAATTATGAAAAAATAATTAGGTAGAATAATAGGCCAGAAATAGACTGTTTTTTTCACCCTTTTTCATTTTGGACAAATCCCTATCGACACATTACCACTACTGCGGAGGTATTCTTTAGCCTAGCATTTTCGCACAGTAGTTACTGTACGTTTGTACTTTGACACAGAATAAAGGTGAGATAACATGGCGGAATTAAAAATGGCGGGGGCATCTGCAGCTGGTGACTGCCCCATGTCTCTGGAAAACTTCGTCAGAACTCACCAACTCCCCGCGGTTGTCAGGGTTACGGAGGGAATCTACTCTACTGACGTCATCAGCGACTTTTCTCTGGGGGACGTGATAAAAATTTTGCCGCCCAAAGGACAGTCCAGGCCGCGGGGTAGGTGTTTTTTTTACAAACCGTTTCCTGTAACATGCAAGGACAGAAAGACAGAAAAGCTATAAGTATCTTTGGGTCTCTATAACCTGCCATCCCCTGCAGTGTTAGGATATCGTTCTAGTGTGTAAGTTGTTATATAGAACTATATGGCTCTCGTTATGTTAGTTTTACACAAACTCGAGTTACTTTAAAGTCGATGGCAGTTCCAAACCAAATTCTTACTTTTTGACGACATGTGAGCCCCAAAATAACCGAAAAGGAATACTAGTAATACATCTCATATCTTTATTCAGTGCAAGAAATATCTATGGATGAATCAGTAGTTATGAACCTTATGGACAATAAAGCCACCTAAAATTAACCCATTAACATTATAGGGCGCCATTGTATTCTAATGTTCGTTCAGTGTCAAAATGTCTCCCTCTCTGTTGACTGAATCCTGTTTAAACTTCGACATTTCATGCTTTATATTTACACGTTTCACTACGGACTCCTCTGTCTGGTCGAAGCGGCCATACCTGCTTTGTGAACAATTGCACGCAGAACAAGCACGTATGGATTAACACGGTTTCGGGCATTGTTTGACTGACTGCAGGCCTGACAACCTGTTTTCTGATAGTGCATTTCATTGGCTAATATTTAACTTCTGAGCTCTGCTTGTTGTTTGCAAGGCCTTTACACTGTGACTCTCCATGACATTCACAGAACCAACCTGTGATACCATGCAAATGCTACAAGAACGGTTATTCTTTGTAACGTATAATTAGGTTGGTAAGCTAAATAGCAAGATTCTTTCTTTACAAGCAAGCGTTTTATTCGACTGATACATAAGGTATTTGATATGTATACGTGCAAAAACGTTGCGTTTGAAACCGCATCTGTAAGCAGCGACACCTATGCTGCAGGGCAATGTGAGTCAATCAATGACAGACGTCGACGGTCAGCGACGCGTCAGCTGTGTACAAAGAATCTTGTGGCTTAATTTTAAACGCTATTTCTGTACACAAAGCAAAGCTCTTACCGTCAACTTTTCGATCAGTTTTCTAATCATCGTTATCCAAAGCCAATGTTACCTGACCTGACGATAGAAGTGTCAGCAACGGGCAAAGGTTTTGGAAGTTGGTGCCAGCCCCCGTCTTGGCTTAAAAAGTTTACCTTTGTCTACGCTCAACGTTTTTTTTTTTTTTACTCAAAACAGGGTACGACCCGGATGGCGACGTTCCTCCTTTCGATGAGGTCAACATCGTGACAAAAGGGACCGGAGAAGTCAAGACCCACTCAGTCTACTCGGACCTCTATGTCAGGCCCGTCCATTCGATTGACAGCACTGCCTTCCAACCTCCCATGGACCTCCGCGAGCTACTAAGGAAAAGGGGCGCGGTCTTCCCCGTGGATGTTGTCGTGACGGAGGGAGAATTTAAATCTGACAACGTCCGTTTGAAAGTTGGTAGCCGATTGGTTGTGTACAAGGAAAAGACTGTCAAGGTGGTGTTGGCTGAAAGCGGGGACAGAAAGTTGGCAATCAGGGAGGATTATCAGGGTAGGTTTCGGATCAAACCAAAAAGATACCTCTCTGCCTCCGACCTGTACTCCTCAGCCATAGATAAAGAAGTCAGAGTCTTGAGATCCCCGAAGTTACTAGCAGACTGTAGACTGGATGAAATTGGCGTCGACGACGTACTAACTCCGACCAACATCGTCGGGAAAACACCTTCGGCCTCGGGTTCCGAAGAACCGGTGGACTTCCTACTGTGCATGCGCATAAACAAGACTACAGGCGACAGAATTCCGATCCGAATCCCCCTTTTCACCGACTGTTTGTTTGAGGAATGCTTGGACGCTGAGATCACTAACCACGGGCAAAGTCTGGGATACACACTCGCGGAGCTCGTCCACATGTTTCTCGTGGAGTTGCCGGTGAATGTCGAGCTCGTCCGAAGTGATCCGACCGTTCCCGATGATCAGCTGGTTACCATCGGCACCATAACTGTTCGGGGCGAGTACGCCGACACGTTCTTGGTGGCGAGAAAACGCGGAAGCGCAGACAAAACGACGGCGTTCGAAATGCCAACACACGCCGATATCAAGGTCAAACTCTGCCAAAAGAGAGATCACGTCAGCCCAAGAGTCGTTGCCCAACACCAGGCGATTGAGTTTTTGCCTTTAGATGTGTACAATGAAAAACTGACGAAAGTTACAACGTACGAGAGTGTCTACACGCCACCTCCCCTGCCACCGCGCCCGTCTAACTTGCCTCACCATCCAACAACATCCACTGCTTCTAGCAACGATCCTTCCAAACAAAACATCCCAGCAGTGCCTCTACGGCGAGATTCCCTTCATAGAGGCCACCGACCTCCTTCTCACGAGAAAAGTTGGAGGCAGACATCATTCCACCCCGATTCAGGACACTTAGACCACCGTCAGCTCCGCTCAACCAGACCGCTGTCAGCGAGCGACACCCACCTGCAGCCGCGCGTCAGCAGGACGCTTCCCGCGCAAACTACACCCACGGCCCGCGCTAGAGCTAAAGACGGGGGCAGTGCCCTAGTGCAGGGCATGTCAAGAATGTTCGGGGCAGTGACACGGAAGGTTGGAGAAGCAAAGGCACATCTGAGGCACAGCAAGGATTAACTAACGTCCACAGACAGACTAACCCAACACGGGCGGAAGGATTGGAACGAAAAAAAAAAATGGTCGAAGTATTACGTCAGTGTGCAAGCAGAATGTTTCACAAAACCCGTTGCAGTTACTTTAATTCATTGTACTTTAATTCATTATAAGTCTGTACGTGGAGCACCTACTCAAAATGCAAACAGCTCCGATAGTGCCAAATCGGTGACATAAATCTTAGACTTCATTCATTCATCTGTTGTCGCTGGTGGGCGGGGTAAGACGACGAACAACGTCTCTCCACAGCACTCGGTCTTAGACTCAGGGACTCCATGCCCATGGTCATCCGTTACATGAAGAAGTGTGGTAGGCCCACCAGGCTCGTCAGCAGCCATCCTCTGTTTATATTTCCAGTTCATGTCGCCTGCTTGGAGGTCCCTCTCGATTGTCCGTCGGTCGACCTCTGCGTCTCTCACCATCTACAAATGTTATCATTTCAATTTATGTAATAGAGGAATCACTGCAGATGTTATCTGACAGATTATAAAAGTTCTTATGTTTCTAATTTTTGTTATCTTTATTACGTGCGTGTACATTGCATTACCAGATATGCCCTCTTCCTGTTATTCTCCCACATTAATTGATGATACTCCCGATACTGTTATGTGCTGTGTCGATCATGAATAATGCTTTGTTTGAATTACGAATTCTTATCAGTGCAATAAACACCAAGGCAAGCTCAAGTGTACAATGGTCTTGTTTGCTCTGTTCTATTGACGATAGGTTGTGCCTGGTACAGTTCCGAGAAAAGCAGAACTGTTGTTCGAGTAACCGCTACGGTTGACGGGGATGTTCCAGCCGATTCACCTGAGTTCTTTACACCTTTATAGGCTGTATCTTTGGTATGTATTCATTTCATGGCGACCAATCAATGCTCACTATAAGCGCCTTTATGTCCCGTCACTGACACATGGCAAGCGCCAACTAACCTTTAGGTAGACAGATCAAGAACAAAGACAACCATTTCTGCACGTCAGTTTGACGAGGAAGTCAATACTGCTAAAAACACGGAAAGGGCGAAAAATGTTTCTTTGTTGTGTCAACTTTACACAGCAACAACGGGTCACTTCCTCTTTTGGCACCAAAGAAATGTAATAGCACGTATTTACGAAGATGAATATTTTTTAGTTTCAAGTTTTCCTCGCCCCATCTATTCACTGTTTGACGTTTGGGACACCACATAAGATCTGGCAACCAGTTTTTCCATGTGGATCCACGCTTCTCGGTTTCTGTTTATTCACTAAGTGTCATGCCTGTCCATCCTCTGACATTATCTTCCATCTTTTCCGCACTTACTCTCTTCCCTGGACCGTTTTAATGGCGTTTTACATTTCTCGTAGGGCTTCAAAAACTTTCAACTGATTTGATCTTGCTGATTGCCAAATAATGAGCTCATCCAAATACCTCTTGTGCAAGATAGCCGTTGTTTTGTAACACGGGACTTTGACCGTGTCTTTGAGCCACGGAGACACGATTGTTGATCATTGTTGCGTTGCCTACCTGGTCACCCGTCTGACCCGAAGTTGTTTTGTTTACAGTTCAAACATGTTTCAGTGCTCGCGGCTACACCTGAACTTTACAACTAACAATGGCGGCCGCGAGGCGGGATTCGGTGACGACCCTGGAGCAGTTTGTGTCGCAACACGCGCTCCCTGCCACTGTGGAGGTATCCGAAGGCCTGTACGCGACTACCCTCGACAGTGACTTCTCTATCGGCGACGTTATAAGGGTTCTACCTGCACGACACGCGCCCAGGGTGAGAGGTAAGGCGGGGGCTATGGTCGGCCCAACCCGGAAATAAATAACTTCGTAAATTGCATTAAAAGTGGTCTGTAAAGTACACTAAAGCTCTTCACTGTCGTGTCAGCTGTTGTTTGAATGTGTTCAACAGCAGTTTCATACGAGTAACCCAGTGAAAAGTTGTTTGAATATGTTTTTCCCCTTGTATCTGCTGTAACTATACTACAGACGGGAAACTAAAACGACAGAGTCTCTCTATTTCTCGACTTGGCGTTATAAGTACCCAAGGGTTTATCTAGCTATAGCAACATATTAACTACTGAGCTAGTGTGACAGACACTAAACTAAAGCTCGCCAAGGGAGAATATGCAGGATATCTTATCTTCTTGTATACAGGTTGACTGATAGTGCTCACTGACACATGATAGTTTGAAAAAGTCACTTCCGCGTTCCGAGTTTCTGAGTTCTGGTGTGCTGTATTGAGCTCTTAAACCACTTTATTCACCTCATTCAATTCTTTCTTAAGGTCAACCGCCCAAAGAAGTGGAAGTAGTGACCAGAAACGGCGCCTTACGCAAGACGCTGCCCGTGGACTGGCCCATCTTCGTGCGCCCGATCACGTCGGGTGAAGACGACTTCCAGCAGTCCATGGATCTCTCTGACCTGTGCCGCAGGTACGGACAGGGCTTCCCGGTCCTGGTAGAGACCACTGAGGGGACATTTAGCCCCAAGGGTACCGCAGTGAGGATCCAGAAGGGGGTCCGCCTCACCATACACTATGACGTGGCCGCCAGGACCGTGCTGGCGGGGGATGACAACACAAAGGTGGCCATTCGAGAGAGCTACCGCGGGGTGTTCGAGAAGAGACCGCACGTGTACCCGACAGTTCACGACCTGTACATGTCTGAGATGGAGGGGAAGGTCCGGGCCACAAAAACGGTTCCCGTTTCGCACCCGGACTTGGACTCCGTGTTCGTTGACGACGTTATAACGCCTACGGGAAAGAAAGGGAGAGTCCCCTGCGACCGCCAACCCACCGGTCATGTCGAATATATCCTCTGCACCCGCGAACAGAGGAAGGAAAACGGACAATTTCAAGCAGAGCCGATCAGAATTCCCCTCTCCATGGTCTGTCCGTTTGAAGAGATCTTGGAAAAGCATCAGAAGTCGGAGTTTACCTTGAGAGAACTGTTCCGAAACGGACGCCCGGAACTGCCCATAAGAATGGCTCTTGTCCGAGGAGATCCCAAATTTCCCGACAGAACACTAGCCTACATGTCCACAATAACTGTCGAGGGTATGTACGACGAGACTCACGTGGTGGCGAGCGAGTACGACAACGAATCTCCGGACAAACCAGTCTTTGAGATCCCCCTGCACGCTGGTCTCAAGGTCATACACAAAGTCAAGCTGTACACAGAACTTGATGGCAGGGTCAAGGTCAAATACTACCCCATAGAAACGCTACCCGAGAACATATATTTAGAGAAACGTGCACTCGTCACCGCTTATGAGGACATACCTGTAGCGCCCCCCGTCCCGCCCCGCTCTCGGGAAGGTGTGCGGAGTGCGTCGTTAAGCACTCCCGAACCTGAGTCGATGTCCCCAACCGAAAAAATCCCGCCTGTACCAAAACACGGATCGGAAACAGATAAAGTCCCACCTGTGCCAAGACACGGATCGGAAAGTGATAAAGCCCCACCTGTGCCAAGACATGGATCGGAGTCACTTCCCACCCCTGCAGTGCATGGCCGTCCGCGCCACGCGTCGCTACCTGACGATTGGTTGAGTTCCGGAGCTTCACCCGTTCAAGGCCGCCGCGACGACTCCGGTACCAGTACACTCGGCATCCACACGCTTCCACTCAAACCGAAAAAGCTTCACATAAAGAAGGGGTTCAAGAAGTTTATCAAGCGGGTGAAAGAGGGGCCTTTGAGTCCGAGGGAACATCCAGAACCCACCACAACGACTACGACAGGTGACGAAGAAACCGACGAGACACATATACAGGAGGAAGCACACAGTGAGCTAGACATACCTGGTCACAGGGAAAGACAAAACGTCAGGAGTTATAGACAATCGTCATACACAGCAGGAGATGAACAAGAGTGAGTGTTGACAGTCTGTTTTTGTAGCAGCTAACTGCCATTTCATACTATGATCTTTAAACAGGGCGTGATATGTAAAATAAATGGTATCATAGCTGTCGCCTCGTCCCCCGACCACCCTCTTATGTTGTACATAAGTTTGTAGCCAGAGATGTAATGAATAAGACCATAGTAACATTCATATCACTTTATCGACTTAATAAAAATCTATATATCGTCCATACACGATAGACACTTACGGGACAAACACTAGTACTCCCTCAACTAATAGTCACAATACCATCATTGCTAGCATAACTGTCATGTATCAAGCCTCACAGGACACACCCAGATCTTTCACAGTTTAATTTTTTTTCTTATTTCCTTCCCATTATCTCTCGCCACACCCAGGGACGCTGGTGAATACGAGTGGATAGACAGCAGTGATGAGGACGACGACTATCTGACGCCCGTGTCCTCCCCCTCAGACCCGGCCATGTCCTTACCAGCGCAGCTCATGAAAACAGCGCTGACCAAACAGCTGAGCCACGTGAGTGAGGAGGGTGGCAATGACAGCGACGGCAGTTACGTCACGCCTGTGACGTCACCCACTACATTGCAGGCAGGGGAATATTCGAGTGATGACGGTAAGGTCTACTTGGTCAAGCCTGCCTGTCTCTGACTTTTAGTAGCCTCTTTGTTCACAGGCCGTACTGTGCTGGCTTGCGAGTCTCCCGGCGTTCGAGAACCTTTTATTTAGCCCATTTTGAAATTTCCCATCAGCGCTCCCACAAAATGATTAAATCCGACGCTGCTAAAAGTAGGGGAAGATTGCTAATTTTTTAAATCAATTTTGACCCAGGGCTAGCTTTTTTGTCTGGTCTAAACAATCCATACTGTTGAACAAGAAGAACCTACAATGTCCGTGTTGTCATTGACAATCAGCGTGTTCCTAAATGTCCAAATTCGTTCGTTCGTCCGTCTGTCCGTGCGTGCGGGCGTTCGTTATTTCATTCATGCTTTCATTCATCCATTCACTAAAGTTTCCATTGCAGATGACGGTAGTCATGACTACGTGGAAATGGAGGAGGAGTCAGAGTTTGGGACCGTCAGCGCTCTGAAGGAGATCCCCAAACCCGCGCCCCGACATGGTCACAGGCGTGACAAAACATACCGGGGACAAGGACTCACCAGGACTTCCACTATCAGTACCACAAGTACAGGTATGGAATGTTTGTGGGCAATAACTCCATGTGACCTTTTCTTTTATAATCATAGACAACCATTCTTAAAGTGTGCTGCTTTCTCATTGTTCTGTGACAAGGTTCCCTCAAGTATGAATACTAGTAGATTGTCTCTATATGCAACTAGTACCAGCACAGGTAACGTTATAAGCTGTTTATACAAAGGCTTGAGTGTGACCTGTCCTTTGTTATTCACAGAGCAGTTCTTGATATGCACAGCTATTTGACCAAGTTCCTCTTAAGTTTAGATACTGTAAATTCAGTTATTTTCACTCTGGGATTTGTTTTTGCTGTTTTTTTGCAGTGTTTGGAGTTCACATTTGGAACGGTTCCAAAGAGTACAGTAGAAATACAAATATTCACAATGTCCTGACTAAAAAAAAAGAGGCTATAGCAAAAACCGTGAAACTAAAACCACAGAAAACATTTCAGTGATTTACAGTGATTTGTATCTCATGAAAACACGAAATAGAAGCTGATTCCTTTTCAACAAGTCAAACAAAACAAAACAAGACGATGTGGACCTTGACTCTGTAAACAGGTGCAGGTGGCATGAGTATCTGAGGAATGCACCAACCTGAAAACAAGTCTGATAACTGTGTTTGTGCCATAGTCAGGTAGACTCACAACAAAAGGAAATATTCATGCCTATTGGCAAAGTTCACACAAGACTGCAAAAGGGGGAAATGTATGTAATGTTTTTATTTCACGGTTTGGGGTTGACCTTTTCTTTTAATAAACAAACATTTTTCCTTGAACAGTAAAACCTTGCATAGCATTTTCAACTGCAAACTTACACCAGGAACAGTCCATTTTCCTACTACCGCAAAATCAAATCCCCTTGAATGTTTCCCTTTTGAGCCAATTGAGGTAATTGCATAGGTCATCATTACTGTATACACTTAACATTCCGGCTGTCAAATGCATACAGCAATGAAATACATGTACACAAATACTGTGTGACATAGGCATTGAAAGCCTGTATTACATCCCTGCACGTAACTGAACACAATGGGCTATTAGTAATCATTAATCCTTGTCTTGGCATCCCAGGCTGGTAAGTAGGGAGCAGAGGGTCATAAAAAGTACAAAAGGCCTAAATCACAAACTGGCACCAACATGCTGCATATCTATGGACGTTAGAGTGACAATTACAAAAAAAAAAAAAACCCTCTAAAACCAAACTTAAAAAACTCCCAACACACAGTTTCTTCTACAGTGCAATTTCCAGGAAGTTACCACCACATATTTCTCAAAAGGAAAGTTAGGCAGAATCTGCAGCCTTTTCAGACCATCAGTACCACAGAACTTTAATGTTTATGTTTGAATATTGATTTCTCATGGCTCATTGTCATGGTTACAGCTGCAGCAGAAAAGGTTGTTATGGGCAACATTTCTCACATTGACGTAGACTTGCCTGGTGACTCTTGTTCCTTCTATAGATTCAGGTTTCAGTGATCCGACTCCAGCGGAAAAGACGATACCGCCACCAGATTACAACATTCTAGACTTCTCCACACACGACATGACCAGGTTACTGCGCTACTTCCACTTTAAGGAGGACACCGTCCACTCCTTCCACACCCAGGCCATCACCGGACTCACGGTCCTGAACATCACCTCTAAGCAGATGGCTGAGGAGTTCCACATGGATGATCTTCAGATCAAGATGCTCAGTCACTTTGTTGAGAAGACGAAGGAAGTCAACAGGATTTCCCTGGCCAGAGCCACAGGTTCAGAATGTTAGGCCTAGGAAATCAGTCTTTGGTGCTTATTAATGCTAAGATCACAGTTCCAAACCAGGGCCCAGCCAGGCTGTTCATAGAACAAAAAGTAAAAGTGTATATCAAGAACTAAAATTTTTTTTATGCTCACAAACAGCCAGACCAGTTTTAACTTTTATGCTCAAAAACAGCCAGACCATTTTTGAAATGTGACCCTGGCAAGATACATGAAGCAGCAATCCTTGTTATAATAATATAATTGCAATTTTTATAAGCAATAAGATATTTGATGTGAAGAAAAGCCATCTTCAATTGCCTTGAAATACATGTAGAAACATTACATGCTTTTTTAACATGGATATCTACTAGCATGAGTGCAACTGCTAAGTGCAATGGCTGATTAAATCGGCTACTTAATTCAGTTTTTTTTTTCATTTTACATTTCAGTTGGGCAAACTTGCCCCAAATAAAAAAAATATGTTATTTGTAGGCCTAGCATGGCTTCTTGTATACATGTAAATAATTATATAAAGTCAAACGTTCAAACTCAAAGATTTTTGAGCTATGGCAACAGCCAAGTGGTAGAGAGCCACTCACAGAGTAAGGCCAGGTTACTAGTACTTCTCAAAACCTTAGCTTCTAAGTATATGTAACCACCTCTTCAGAATCCATTCAGTTTAGTTAAGAAGTCTAGTAAGTGTATAAATTCCTGTCGTATCATGTAATATTATACAGCTAATTGTAAATCTGAATGAACACTCACTATCCAGTTTGTCATCTGATAAACTCATGCAAGAACTGCTTTTCAGAGGGACCGACTGAGAAATGGTATGTTAGAAAAGCTACATTCTAAAAAAGCTGTATGATGGTTTGATTACATGGCCCATCATTATTAGAAAGTAACTCAGTGACATAAAGCCGGAGGTGCCATGTTTGAGGGGAGAGGCACGTTTCCTCCAGCAGATTAAAGATCCCACCACATTAGTCGAAAGAACTGGCTACCTGCTTGTGTAAGTGTACCTTCAGTCAGGTCTCACACAGCTTAATCCTGCATTATACAATAGGTGTTTTGCCGAACGGCTATTGAGACACGTACATGCGAAACAGTTTTTAAAAGGTTTTCAACCAAGAGCATGTTTTCAAACCTCATGCACATTAATGAAAGCAGTTTTATTCATAGTCTGTGTAACACAAACTCTGCTGTCCAGGGCTGTAACTGGCCCCTCCCTGCTAGGAAGCCAGCGAATGTCGAGCGGACTGCTATAAGCAAGATTTAATTAGGCCATGTTATTCAAATCAATCATAACTACGTCTCATATTATGTGTGCAATGTATGTATATAAAGAGCTCCACCCAGATAAACGTATGTGAGAGTTATAGTGTCAGATGCCAGGGATTGAAATACTTTTTTTTTTGCTACATGCAAAATTGCAAGTTGGCAAAACATTTACGTGCAATTTGAAAAATTTACATGCAAAATAAGACTAGGCAGTGATCGCGACGAGGGTCGCTAGCTTGAATCGGCGAATTTTGATTACATCTATTGAAGCTACCGGAGGAAGTTAGCGGCAAAAACAAGGAAGGAAAAAGACAGATGATCATATGTCGTTCTGTCTAAGACTAGGGTGTCTAATTCCTGAGAGTATTTTTTATGGCCAGGTATTTTCAACATGCAAGATTGCAAGTTCAGAACATTTTTACGTGCAAATCTCGAAAATTGTGTGCAAATTGCAAGTTAAGTATGTGTATTTCGAAGCCTGGATGCCCATAAAAGCTGTCAAGTTTTCCTATACAAAAAGATGCAGTTGATATCATGTTGTGATTGATTATACTTTAAAAGTGTGACCTAAATAATTGTATGTACTACTAAGAGTAGCAGGATGAAACTTTATTTACTTGCAATTTTTTTGTCTTTTGTACTCCAATTTCTAAAACATGTTAGCAATGTGTTACCGTTATATCATTATCAGCAGTGCAAATCATGCAAGCAGGCACCCATACACTGCTGGAGGTGAAAAGCCTGTATAGTTTTGTAAAACCCAGTATTTCTTGTGGTTCACGTGATAATATCATGTATACAACATGTGTGTCAGATTCTGATCAGGTAAAATCTGCAATTCTGCTAGTAGAGATCCGGATCTCTACCAGCAGAGTCTCTAGTTATACTGGATCTAGAATTTCTACAATGACATTTACATACAAGAAAAATCAAGACATTTGAAAAGATGACACTGTGGCTAACAGTATCTACTAAGAGCTCAAGTTTATAAAAATCATTACCTATTTTGTGGAAAATAATATGGTTTTTGATAGCTAACAAAATTTATCATTACTTACATGGTGACGAAGTTTAAATGGTTGTAGGATGAGCAAAATATCCAAGTATATGATCAAAAAAGAGTGTTCATGAGCTAGCGCATGATCCCCATTAAACGAAATTCATGCACATAGACCTATTTGTGTTGTAAATGTTTGTGTGAACAGTTGTAATGTTGTAGTGCATCAATTCTGACATAGAGTTATAATGTAAGAAAGACGCAACAGCATAAATTTACACACTATGACATTCTTTATTCAGTGTCAAGACTACAATGTATAGTGTTACTTTTCAAATGACATAAAATATTGTGGACAAACATGTATTACATCTTGTACAATCTCCTGGATGGAGCAGCAATCAATCCTCTTCACAACCTGGAGAGCAAAAATAGATAAATTAATATCAGAATAAAGCTGCAAACAGAGCAACATTTTGTCTTCTTTGAAGCCCCTGTAACTGTCAAACTTGGCTGACCATGGCCTTCTGACTTTCTCTGAACCATTGTCAGGAGTTAGTTGGGAGTACCAGGTTTTAGGTCATCTGTGGCTTTGGGTTGATCAGCAAGATTGCCTGCTACTGAGTACTAGTCTTGTACAGTTGCAATTGTCTGTGCCTGCTGTCTTCAAAGTCTGGAAAGTTGTCTTTTCGTTACTGGAACTAAGATAGGATGGATTTCAGACTACGTCCAATACAGAAAAGCGACCCGAAGGCTGATTTGAGCTTTCAACATTAAACAAAGGTTCAAACAAACAGCGCTGACATTGGTCTGGTGCAAAGTGGTGCAAATTCAACAGGCCCTGAATTTGTGACAGAGGCTTTAGCAACAGATACATTAGTGATACTAAACTGTACTTACCTATAGTGACTGTTCTACAGATGATCATGAGGGGTTAGTCGTCTGCCTGCTCCCAGCTGGGTCGAGCCGAGTGGAAAATGCCGGCCTCCTTCATAGCCTCGAACTCTTTCTTCACATCGTAGTTCTTATAGAACTCCTCATAATGACGCTTACTAGAGAGGTAAAGAGGATAAAGGTTAGATGTAAGAAGAGCTCTCAACACTGTTAACACTAATAACAGGACTGCATAGTACGCAAGTACAGTCAATCTTCTAAACAGTAAAAGTGACCATCTACTTAAAGGTCCAGCTGGCCAATGTGACCACTTTTTGTTGGTCCCTTTGAAGATAATCTTTCCCATTGCACAAGCTTCAAGAATCCACAACAACAAGATAACAGGTTTGTAAGTGACTGGATAGGTTTTGGAAATAGTCAGATGTTTCAGATGGCATCTAACACCTTTCGTCAGGTTTCACCATTACAAAACCTGTTTACAGTACCCATCTGTCAACATGGACCAGATTTTATCACTAATATCGGTCTTTTTTGCCAGTTTTGACTGAATACAAACAAAAACATGAATTAAGCAATTATGAAGCCTATGCACACGTACATGTACACTTTGACTTTAAGGTTGCGACAAGAATAATACATTGTGGACACTAGGCAAAGGCTGATATTGTGACCACAAGCATGTACAGTAGTGTGTGAAAAGATTCAATGACTGCTGCTTGAACTCACCGTGGATCTGCGACGGCCATCTTGTACGCCAGTGTGACGCCCATGGCGAACACGAGAGCGACGGCACCGTGCTTCTTGAGGTGGCTGATGAGAAGTCCCCTCATCTGGGGCTTGGGGAGTCTGCCTGCCGGGACGTCTGACATGATGATAGCTGGAG
This sequence comes from Branchiostoma floridae, assembly GCF_000003815.2. NCBI lineage: Eukaryota > Metazoa > Chordata > Leptocardii > Amphioxiformes > Branchiostomatidae > Branchiostoma > Branchiostoma floridae. The sequence goes on along the minus strand of NC_049980.1, from coordinate 30,242,447 downwards.
ACACAGAAACAATCAGACAATGTGTAACTTTGTGTCTAGTGGTCTAGTGGTCTCTAACCCTGCCTAGAACCTCAGGGTTGAAGGATCATACATGTCTTAATACCAAAGTTAGTTATCTTCAATCCTATGTTAGTAGTTATTTTTTGTACTTTGAGTTATTATTATTGTTATAAGGCTCCCTTGGAAATCAGTTACTATGTTAACTGAAGGGACTACCCTAAAGATCAATAAATAAATAAATAGAAAACTGATGTCAATGATGTTGGGATGGCAAAGGGCAGGCTATGCTACTAAAAAAAAAAAATTAACTGTTCTTGGTGGGAGACCAATGTACAGATGTTGGCACATTGGCACACCAAATCCATAGTACATTTTTGGCACTAAATTTTGTGTGATATGCTATATAAATCAAGAATAATCTGCATATATGTAAATAACACCATTGTGTAAATAACGAGAGCGAGAGGCGTTAAATGCCTGTGCTTGTGAGTTGTGTATGCATGTGCACTTGTACATCAACTTTACATCTTTATTGTACGACAAAGCATAGCAAATTAGCATGTCATTATCTGAAAAGACAGGTCCACACACACACAGTGACACACACACAGTGAACACACACAAACTTAAATTGTATGTTCAAACTGTGTTGTGAATTTATGTTTCTAGTTAAGTTTTGGAGGACTAACGTCTTCAGAATATTCATGTTGCACAAAAGGAGTGTAAGGACCAATAAGATTAAAAAGTCTGAAAGGAAAACATATATAATACATTTTATGGCACTAAAAAAAACAACACTCGACTTCACCCCCCTCCCTCACCAACCTTCTGCTTCAGAAAAACTAACATGGCAACTTCGGCACGATCTATGTCTTAAAAGACCGCACACAGCTTAATTTGACGTAAAGCAACAAACCTACGACAAGCTACAAAACCCCTGGGTAAAGAATCAAGTTGTTTTCAAGTCGTTACTTACCTCAAAAGAGTGAAAACTCGGCGGAGAAAGTGCAGTACGTTTCTCTGTTCACAACGGTGATGGCGGACGAAGGTCGGACATGCGCAGTTGGGTCAAAATGCAACGTGGTAAACAATAGTCCGCTATTCGTATTCAAGATTCGAAAGAGTCTTTTGATAACTAAAAAGTCTCAACACTTTAAAGGTATACTTGCTAGCTATCACATCAACAAAAATTTACAAATGATTTATACAAACTTTTCCATTGACTTTTCTTCTTCTAATTGTTTGCGAAAATCGAAATTTGACCCTGTCTCTGACGAAGGCGAATCAGACACTACCTTTACATCTCGGTGTCACTGCAAGAAAATCAAAGATGGCGGCACTTCAGCGGATGGTGACCGCTCTTACCACCAAGGGACCCGTTTTAGCCAAAAGTAAGCCTCAGTTTAGAAGATAAGACGATAGAGTACAAATGTGTGGTGCCAAAGAGGGATTTAAAGACGTGACAGTTGACAATTTGATGCAATATTTTGTATGACCTTACCCAAACGGAAAACCAAGATGGCGGCACACACCTCAGTTTGACCTTGTTTCGTTGTACGGTTCGGCTCCACGCTTGGTTTGAGAATATTGAACGGCCAATGTCACTTCGTAACATTTGCAAGATTTGATAGAAAGTGTTGATAATCGAATTCATGGTTTATAGGAGAACAAATACTGGAAAAGCTTTATAGGATGACAGTTAGTCAGTAGTAGTAGTAGTACCATGACACCGATGCTCCTGAAGGTGGTATCACCATCAGGTCTTTTCGTCCCCTAACTGAACCCCAAGAAACGTTTAAGATACAGTATTTCTAAAGGTTCATTGCCCATTGTACTGTAGTTCCCAACAGTGAGCAAGGCCTAGGAAAAAAAATGTTGTGTTTCCTGTTTCAGTCCTGAAAAAGTTAGGGTCGGTAGGTAGGGGATATCTTTTTTTTTTTTTGTAATTTTTTTTAGGCTAGCCAAAAATCTAGTGATACATATTACAATACAGTTGAACAAAGGAAACTGAAATGCATGAGGACACTTGTCTTTCAATGTCAAACTTTGATTTTGTGCACAATAGATACATTAATCCTTCATTAGATAAGACAAGCAGACTGTTTTTACTTCAATAGGAAGCAGGCTGAATAAATATTCTAACTGGAAGCTTTGTGACTCAACTGCCCACCCAAAAAAAAGTCTAGGGAAGGTAGGGAAACAGGAAACACAACATTTTTTTCCTAGGCCCAAGGAGCCTTTAGAGAATTTATATAGCTGCATTAATCATCCTCAGGCCTCCTGTGGTACATGAATTTAAAGACAAAAAATTATATCCATTTGAAAAATAGTAGTACAATACATGTAGTACATTTCTCTAACACTCTAACATTGACCTGCCCCAGATGCTGTGGAATTCTCCAAGCCGCGGCTGCAGACCTTCTGGTACTACGCCAAGGTGGAGATGGTTCCTCCCACACCGGCGGAGATCCCCAAAATCACCGAGGGGTTCTCCAACCTGATCAAGGCTGCCCGTACAGGAGCCTGGATGCAGACCACTGTCAGGGTATGTACAGAGAGGACTGAACTACAGTAAAGGATGATTTCTGATTCTGTTATTCTTGTAATGTAAATCCATTAACTATGTTGAAAAATTACAGCAGAGCCTTACAGTTTGAGTTTTGTGACCATCTCTATGAAAGCATAAACTGTTTTCGTTATCTTCTAGATGATTGTTGCCATACTTTGACATGAGAATCTATTCGGCAGGTAAAGCGACCACCTCTCCACAGTATAGACCAGATATTTTTGGTCTGGAGTGGTCTTCTGGAGCACTTTAAACTGTAGTCAATGTCTAAGAGTAACTGTCACAAACTGGCAGGATAGGTGCAGAGATACTTTGTCAGATTTGTATTTACCGCTCTGCTGGTCTCACATAATGATTTTGTACTGAGTTCTGCATTTTCTGCAGCATGTAAAGGAATCTGGAGAATTATGGCAAATATTTTATGCATGGTTATATATAATGGTTGTATAATTGCATAACATACATGTGTGCTAACAATATTCCTTGTTGTGTATTCCTTGTGCCATGCAGGAGGGTGTAAGAAACACGGTGGTGGTTGCAGAGATCGGATTCTGGTTCTTTGTCGGGGAGATCATCGGCAGACGCAGCATCATCGGCTACAACGTTTAACCTGATGTGAACATTTTACATGTAGAGAACATACCTGACTAGTGTAGTCCAGTCAATACACTCCAGATGTAACCAATATTGTCAGTATACTGTACATCAACACTCAAGAGCTGTACTTTGATGTTGCGTTGATGGATTAAACTCTCTGTGTGAAGAAATTATTGTATTTGTTATTCTTTTTTTTTTTCAATTCTGAATGAAAGTGATTTCAAACCAGTTAAGCTTGAATACTGAAAGCTACTCTTCCGCTGGTCGTGACAAAGAGGACAGACAAGTTATGTACAGTGTTTATGCTCTCATTCTGCCCTGAAGGTTCCCATAGCTTTTTTCAACAATTACATGTACAGTGGACCATTTCTATCCCTTTAAAGTAGCATTCACATAAAGGACTTCAGCCATGTTCATGGTTGTAGGTCAAATCTTTATTACTGGTAAATATCTATGAAAGAGTCTTGAAGTCTCCTAGTCATAGGTTTATTTCAGCAAGAGAGCTTATTTAGTACTTGATTAGAAAGTCAGCCAGTTATTTTGTCATCAATTCATTATACATAAAGTAGCCAGCTCTACATTAGGTAATATCACACAAGGCACTACAGTTTCATTACATGATCACTTCTCAATTAGTTTCTACCATTACAGGCATTCTTACATTTGCCCATTTTTTAAATTCTAAAGTATCAGGCATTTCTAAAAACCTATGAAGTGGTCTGTTAGCTCTCAGTTAAAAAGTTTGTCATTACTTAGTTCATTGGTGCAATCGATTAAGCATTCAAGCAGCTATTTCTACATTTTTGATGGACATCACACAAGGAACTGCAGTTTCCACATTCATTTCACTACACAGTCTATTCTATTTATAGGCATTACTATCTGCCAGTGTTTAAAATACTACGACAGTTAAATATATAGGGTATATCTTAGTTTCTAGAGAAGTTAATTGTTGATAGTTAAAAATTGACCTACAGCAGGTCATACTGAATTATAAAAATCAAAGTAACAAAAATAATGATATCTTAAAGAGACCGATCCAAGCTGTAAGAAGATATGGCTTTAAAGTACTAGTAACATTGTAACAACTTGTTAAAAAGGGGAAACAGGCAAAAGTTATGTCTACATATTAAAGTTATGTCTACAAAGCTACAAGTGCATGTACCATCAAACTACATGTACTTCTGTGTTTGTAAATGTTGAAGGTGGTTTTGACAACAGCACAGTACAGTAATAAATGCTAGAAACTACCCCAAGAGTAGGTTTAAGCCTAGTTTATAATTAGCAAAGTTTACTGATACTGTTTCAGACAGGCCCATGGTTAGATAGAATACTGAGGAAAGTGTATGTGGGAGACCATCCTCATTTTTGTGGACATTTCATATCCCATGCTACATGAAGAGTGCATTCTTTATATTGTCTATCTCTACAATGTATAATATGTGGTGCCCTGCTGGAATGGGCAACATGCACAATTCTAATTTACAGTGCTAAAACTGTGCTGAGAAGATGGCAAACCCATACTCTCCATGCATAGGTTTCATTTGGGGTAATTTAGTTGTTTTGCAGCCTTTTCAACAGCTATTTTATGTTTCCCTCTGGTGCCTACTAGTTTACAGAGGGAGGAAAAAAAGGCATTGTAAAAAAGGCAGCAGAAATACAACAAAACTACCCCCAATGAAACCTGATTAAAGACAAGCAAACTCGCATTTGAACTATCCTGTGTTCCATTATAATCATGCCGCTCCTTTGAGCTTGTGTTGTCGTTAAATACTAAGTCCTTTATTTATTTCATTAGGAATATTGTAGCCCCTACCAGGCTCCGCGGATCACTAGCTAAGGCTCTGTGGGTTGCGTACTGACTCCTATGGCCGGCCCACTCGCCTAGAGAACTTACTATTCCCTCTATTTGTTAAATTTCTACTACAATCCGCAGAGACCAGTACAGGCTTAAAGGTTAGTGTTCTTGTACACTTCCCTGGTGTACCACAGCAAAGCATGCTGGTCCCCCTCCACACAACACACCCACTCAATCTGCAAACAGACAGAAAACAACAAAAATCAGACAAAAGTTTGTAAAAAAGAAACTTCTTTATTTCTCTATTGCACTAACATCATTTCTTTTTTCAAATTCAAAGGTGGTCATACAAACATGATTATTTTATACACAATACCTCTAGAAAAGAACCATCACACTGTAGCCATAGAACCAGTTTTCCAAAACAAGGATAGTTAACCTGCTAAGCAACAAACTAGAGCAGGAAAAAAGTTAATCCACTCTAGCTCCTTTCTATTCACAAAGGTGTTAGACAGGTGGGAGTCACACTCGATATAACACTGACTACCATTATCATAAATTTGGCTCGTAGCAGGATTTAAACCTAAAATGTTACTGCAGTGTATGTACAGCACTAAAGGTGGCACACTACATCACATTGCATGTCTACATATCAACCATGGTTCTGAGTTTACATGCTATTAACATGGCCTCCTCGGCCTGTGTTTTAGCTCCATATTTTGTCACTACCCAATCTGCTTGCATTTATTGCTTCACCCAATCAGTGAAGAATTTGGCCTGGTTATCAAACCTACTATAGCTTCCGAGACTCTTTATATATTTGCAAAGTGGATACTAAGAGACTTGGAAGCTATGATAGATTTAGATACCGAGCTCTATGAAGAAACTCTATGAAGAAAGACAAGGGGATCATCCTAGTACAAATGTAGCAGCAGATCAAGAGTTGAGGTTAAGAACAAAGCAGCTAGAAAATACAACTTCTAATTTCCATTATTACCTAATGATGTTGAAAGCCTAGCTACATGAGTCCAAACCTGGGTTAAATCCCTAACATGCTAATCTGTAAGTACCAGAAGGAGCAACATTGAAATTGAATTATTAGTATCTACCTACACTAAAAGCAGCTCTTTCTTTTTGTCTCATGCTAAGTCTGAAGTCCCTTGCAGGAACTCTTTGAAATGTAGAACATTTCATACTTAGCACATTTCTTGTATACCTTGAAGTAAACTCTTACAAAGGTGATCAATACATGTACACATAAGACTGACACATACACTGCAACAATACAAAAACAGTGAAATGTGAAGTTGACAATGAAATTACAAATGTTACGTTAGAGCCCCAGTGTGTATACATATAGTTCATTGTCATGGCTTTGTGTGAGTAACTTGCACCTTTACAAAATGTACATTAAAATACAGATTTGACAGTTCCCATAATTAGTAAACCATATCCCCTGCACCGTCTGTATTGCATAGCAAAAAGTTTTAGTACAAACATATCTATACAACACACACATTTTTTTTAGCAAAGTAACAGTAATGTTTCACATGAAATAAATGTGTTTTTTTTTCTTCTCAGCTCACTGGATTTGCCTTTTCCTCAATGTATATATCCAAGCCAGAGTTGATAGCCAGATAGAGAGATGCAATTGGATCAATTTCTCATCCATCCAATGTAGCAAGGAGCAACTATTTATGAGACTAAACATGGCATTGTAAGTCTACTTATGAACTTGAAAATCTACCCGTACTTCTGTACCTACAGTGTGTACATGTATATCAAACGGACAAAAAAGTTACCTTTACACTGTCTAGTGTTATGATGTCTAAAAGTTTACTATCTTGAAAGTCTTCAGGATCTTTGGCCCATATATATAGCTTTGTACATGTACTTCTTTTTGCATCAATAAGATCCTTGCTGTACATATATGCATTGTATGAACGTTAAAAACTCAATGTTACAATTTTGCCGACAAAATGCTACTGTAGGAGTTGTTTTAGCCTCACTTATTGTTAACATAACATGATTTATTTGATTTCAATCTTTCTATCACAATTAGACTATTTTTCTGCCTTCTTTGACTTGTGTCTGCTCTGACACCTGCTAACATATATGGCTATAGGACAGGCACAAGCTGAGCATGGCTGGACTCCATTGGACAAAGCCCCTACAAACTATCACTCTATTAGCCTGGGTACCATCCGGATAGTAGTTCGCTCCTATGTTCACTTCTGCTATCCGTCTGGAGACGTGCACATTCAAACCGTTTGGTGCTAACGTCAGTTAATAAGCGAATCAAGGAATGGGTTCTAGAGCGCTCGTTCGATGACAACAGGCCCTCTCGCAAGCAGACGGAGAGCTTGTCCGGTGTTGGAACGCCTGTTCGGACGATCGCTTGAACCCATTCCATAATTTGCTCATATGTGGGGACCAATCAGCGCCTGCGTCCAAAATTTGGACGATTCCAGACGTTAAGATGGTCCGCGTTCCCAGACGGAAACACAGAGAAGCGATTGTATATAGTGTATAATGAATGTCAGAGCTAGAAGCGACTGTATATAGTATATATTGAACACCGGAGCGAACTACTTTCCGGATGGTACCCAGGCTATCACTCTATAGCACCAATATGAATGTACCAGCGGACCTAAAGGAAAATCCCATTTATATTGATCTATCTACACATTTTTGCAAATCTTTCCGTCTTACACAGTAAAATTGGCATATTATCATAATTAATATATTAAACAACATTACCATATTGATTTCAATGAGGTAGCTGCACAGAAAAGCAGCATTGAAACTTGCCAAATGTGTGAAACAGTAGAAATTAGAAGATTATTCAAGTCATGTGTATGGAATGGCCACGGAAGTTCGGCCCCAAGCCGATCAGGACCATTCGGCACCATTTCTAGGATGGTTAATAAACGTTTCATCATTAAGAGAACACCTACATCTTACTCTTACCCTAAACTCAACCCTATGTCCCTAACCCTAATTTTAACCCTATTTCTAACCCTATAGCATACCCCAAGTCATTCTAGACACAATTTTTTGGTACCAAACTGCTACCATCCCAATTGCTAGGGGCCAAACATTCCAGGTATCCTGATACCACATACATGTCATATACCAATTGCTAGCTATTCAAAGTGGGTATAAAATAATGCAACACTTCATAGAGAATGTTCCAGCAGTTTGTCTGTGCTATCTCTGACATAAGGTGGTGACCAGTAAGAGAACAGCTGTGCTGAATATGAAGATGCCAGCTGGAAGACTTTTGACTACTGTGTCTGTTGGTTGGAAGGAGAGAATGGTGGCCTGTTAGGTATAATTTCTGGTATGATGTTTAAACCGAAAAAAAGTCATGTACAAACATTAATGGTAGACAGAGTGGATGACAGACAACGATGAAGACAACACAATGAGTCTACTCTAGCATGTGACTTAATCTAGGTAGGTAGAAGTCATTGTTACAGCTGTAGAAGGAACTAAACTGTCAATCCAACACTAACAGTAACAAATTGGACAGTGCATCTCAAGCCACTGTAAAAAGTGATAACTTATGAGACATAAAAAAATTTTAGTGGAGTAATTCATTGATAATTGAAAATTTGGTTACACCCAATTCTTCTGCTGGTGTTGGATTGAAAGCTGAATATATGTAGCTTTAGCCTGGATACCAGACCCCTGCCCGAAGGCTCTGGGGGTCTTTGATCAATCATGGCAGGGGTGTAAATTGCATCCTACTGATCCTACTTCTGTGCTATTGGTGGGGAATTTTGCCCACTATCTGGGCAAACTTGAGAGAAAGGCCTATTTCATCCTGCCAGACCACAACATGATAGATATTTTTGATCGGGCTGGGTCTGTGGTATTCAGGCTAATGTAGCTACAACACAGACAGTACTGTCCTCACCTGTAGGTTTGCTGTCAGGTTCCTTGTGCGTGTGTCCCTCCCACTTCATGGCCTTCTGGACGGCGTACTTCCACTTATTGTACCGGCTGTCGCGCTCTAAAGTAAGGGGAAGTTAGCACACATTAGGCAAGTTTTTGCTTACTTACTAACATTAAAAATGCTATAACGCCATCGCTGCTCAGCCGTATCTACTTTGAAGTTGGTGAATCGGGTCAAAACTACAGTCAGGTTGAGCACTTTATTGAGGTTTTCTCTTGAGAAAAATTGCTACAAGCCAGGAAGCCAGCGATTATGCCACGAGGAATAACCCTGAACATTGATCATTTATTCATCTGTATTTCGTTTATTATTTACAAGATAACAATGAACCAGTGAGTTGTGCCAGAGGGTTGCTATACCAGTAATCCAGACCAAGCCTTACCATCCTGAGACAGAGCAGGAGTGAAGTTGTCAGTAGTGTCTTACCATCCTGAGACAGAGCAGGAGTGAAGGTGTCAGTAGTGTCTTACCATCCTGAGACAGAGCAGGAGTGAAGGTGTCAGTAGTGTCTTACCATCCTGAGACAGAGCAGGAGTGAAGGTGTCAGTAGTGTCTTACCATCCTGAGACAGAGCAGGAGTGAAGGTGTCAGTAGTGTCTTACCATCCTGAGACAGAGCAGGAGTGAAGGTGTCAGTAGTGTCTTACCATCCTGAGACAGAGCAGGAGTGAAGGTGTCAGTAGTGATGGAGGTCAGGTCAGCTGGGTCCAGGCTCCAGACACCCACACCTTCAGCCGCACCCGCTGCCATGGCAACGCCCAGGGCTGTGGTCTCTGGCATGGCGGGACGGACTGAACAGCAAAACAGTCATCAGTAAATCAATCAATCAATTGCCTGCTGCCATGGCAACACCCAGGGCTGTGGTCTCTGGCATGGCGGGACGGACTAAAATTTAACAATCATTATAACAAAACAGCCGTCAATCAAATAATCAGTGATCCTCAAACACAAACCCTACATGTGTTCAACATCATGGCAGTCCAGCTTATCTTTTTTCAAACTTAATTCAGCCTATGAATGACAATTAATTCAGGACAGTTTGTGAATAGGCTAGTGACCTAGGTATTACATGAAAAAGTTATGTTTAAATCTTTATACCCTTGAGTCTTTCCTGGTGTCAATCCTGCTCAAGAAGGCCATTCAGGGCACTGATACAATTTGTGGACAGGGGGTCACTGACTTCTTGAATCAATGGGAAAAGCATCTAAGGGACCACCAAGAAGTGGTCACATTGGCCGATAGGTGGTCACTAAGCTTAACCAGGTTGTACATTGCATATCAGAAGGCTGTGACCTAACAACTTTATAGTTTCTTACCAACTTGTGTGTGTGTTGTATACCCAGTTTATGACTTCTAGTTGTACAGGTTAAACTGTACAATATATATATATCACAGTTTCTCACTGACTTGTATGACCTCTAGTTGTACAGGTTAAACTGTAATATATATCTATATATATATCAGAGTTTCTCACCGACTTGTATGCCCAGCAGATCAGCCTGTAGCTGCATCAGGAGGTTGTTCTGAGTCATGCCCCCATCCACCTGGAGGCTCTCAAGGGGGATGCGGGAATCCTTGTTCATTGCTTCCAGAATCTGTGGAAGGCATGGGAACCAAGATATGATGATAACCACTACTATAACTAAGCAGAAAATCTATATTAGTTAGTTAGTTGAGTTACATTCCCTCCTGCACCAGATGGTACCATTAGGCAGTACCCCAGGTGCGATCTCCATTTTTGTAGCCCTGGTCCACACAACAGTATTCACTACAGCAGGAGGCTGGTCTCCTGGTAGTGACGTGTGTTAACTTCCATACTCTTACTATTGCTATTGCTGAGCGCTATGCAGAGAAAGCAGTACTATGTACCATTTATCAAATTAAAGTCTTTGGCCATGGGTCAAACTCAGAACCTACCAAGTACAAGGCAAACACTGCTCACTCGGCCATAATGTACTTGCCTCAAAACGATTTGAAATATTGATGAACAACTACTTTAAAGATGTGCAGTAAGAAGAACTGAAGGCAACAGACTGCATGTACCTCGCAGGTCTGGAAACAGACCGCCTCCAGCGCAGCCCTGGCGATGTGAGCCTTGGTGGAGAACTGGGTCAGGCCACAGATGATACTGCATGAGGGAGGGAACACACACTGGTTATGGTACCGTCACATTGGCCAACACTACTTTTACTTTCGTGCATTCTTAAAGGTAGTGACCAACCGCCTCAAATATGGTACATGTGTCATGCTAGAGATTGCAACCTGGCAGAGATAGAGATCGTGAACAGAGTCTGTAAATTTGTCTGTGGAAGTGCATGGATATATTCTTAAAGGGATAGAACTTTTCAGAACAATCACCTTTTTTATGTCAACATTCTGATTTTGATCTCTGTCAACAGAGACCCAGATTGCAAGCAGATGTACGAATGTTAAGGAATGAACCATCCAGTAGAATATCTTGTTTTGGCAACGTTTGTGAGATTTGGATGGACTGTTTTTTTCCACCTCAGTCTGTAACATTATGCACAAATGTACAACAATAAGATATATCTCACCCTCTTGCGTCAGACTCCCAGTACGGTGCGAACAGCCCAGAGAAGGCTGGTACAAAGTGAGCTCCCGCTGTGTCTGTCACCGTGGCAGCAAGGGCCTCTGGGAGCGGACAACAAACATCAAAAATAGCGGTAAGGTGAAAAAATGTCATTTTTACATGTAGTTTTTAGTTGCGAATTATGCACTAGACGCATGTTCAGTCTGTACTACAAAGTTTAATGGGAACTTTGTACAATGTATTACATGTATGTACATTCTTACCTGCATCTGCCTCAAGTTTGTATGGGACTGTTAGACATAAGAGGAGGAAAATGGCAGATGTGTCAGAGACACTCCTGACATGTTTATCTTGGTTACTAATGTTAAAATCATATCTTCAAATGAACCATGCATTTATAAGGAGACAAATTTGCTTCCAAAGTTGTTCACCCAGAGAGAATCAGGGTAAGGCAGTGTCTATAGCAGGTCACAAAGACACAAACCTATGTCGGAAGACTTTTGGATGATGCCCAGGTTGTCTCTCAGCCACTTTACACACTCTCCGGCAATGGCCACTGAACCCTAAAAAATTAAGTGTCTTTCAGCTATGCTTTAAGTGCAAATGTAAAGCAGGAAGTTCATGAAATGTGAAAATAGGAATACTGTAAATACAGTTATGTTTGCAGTGGTTTTATACATGTTTTATTTGCAGTTTTTGCGGTTGCCTTTTTACCACATTTTTTCATTACAGTTAGAATATATGATTAAAGTATATGGCACTACTGCAAACTCAAAACCACCATTTTCTCGCTACCTCAAAATGTAATCCCCATTAGCATAAATGCATCTACAGTAAATACTTCATATCTTTTCTATAATAAGCTGTAAGTTTTTCTCACCTCCAGTGCATAGAAAGTTGGTTTGTCCTTGCCCAGTTTGTATGCGATGGTTGTCAGCAGTCCATGCTCTGATGGGATGGGCTACAGAAGAAACAGACATGTGTGTAATGTTAGAATTTGTCATGCTTGCAAGCTTTCAGGAAAAGACAAGCTCAAGAGAATCTATAGTGCCAGTAAATGATGAACCATAAAAAGCTTACCTCTGTGCCAGTGTTGTACAACAGAAAACACCCTGTGCCGTATCTAGGAATAGAATAACAAAACAAGTTCTGTAAACTTAGAATTTAAGGCCATTCATATCGAAAACAATGTAAAGCATATCTGAATGTGTGTCCCAAACATCATCTTCAACTTGAAGTATATCAGGCTGAGACTACATAATATAAAAAATGAGTTACTGTCCATCCATTTATTTTCACAAGGACTAAATTTCATGGTAGCAAGGTAAAACTGTGTCTTAAGTTCACAGATGAAAAAAAATTCTATATAGTACAGCATAAACACTGGAAATGTATTTTTGCAGTCTTACAGATTTGCTGTGAAGAGATCACTACACAAACTGCAAACAATTTGAGATGTGCAGTAAGTCTAGTGGAAGCAGGACTTACGTATTTTTGGCGCTCCCCCTTGTGAAGCAGCACTGTCCTACCAGGGCTGCTGACTGGTCACCCAGACACTGCCAGATAAAATAATTTGATTAAGAGTCAGTCAAATCATTTAATTAGTAGTGATGCTATGCAATGTACTGTTTCCCTATCACTGTCATCAAAATCAGCCCCATGCAACAGCTTTAAATTTTTAATAATTTTAGTTGGAGAGCCTCAGCTATATGTGAATGATACAATGCACACAAGCTTATGTATAGTAGTGACGTCAAGGATTTTACATGTTCAATTTTTTTAATTGTCCTTTTTACCAAGTGTCTACAGACAAACTTGGTCTAAATTAACAGAGACATTAGTGTGTTTCATGGAAGATATGATTTAAAAACACGAGTAGAAGTCTGATACTTCATCAAACAGACATTTAGTAGTACCCATGCATTCACAAGTTCAGGTCCAGAAATTAGTACTAGTACTAGTACTAGTGAATTTTCTGTGCTGGTACCCACCCCTAGTACCCAATATCTAAATTCTAATTCTACTGCTGCAGTGGTCCCCAACATAAGTGGGCAGAAGTTCAGGCAGCTCTGTCCAGCATGTCCGCACTTGTGAGGCTAAACACTTTGATGTCCTTCTTGACAAATACCATCAAAGGTTTCCTTGGTCTACAATGACCTTCATGTATACAGAATGTAAGAGCTGCATTATAAGATCAGATAGCAGTCCACAACAACACAGAAAAATGTCAAAAGAAGTTCTTTGCTGGAAGTGAAAATGCATACTATTAGAAAAAAGTCATTTCAATGTACGGCAAGTACATTGAAATGACTTTTTTCTAATAGTACAGTGGACAAGAGATTTTTAGAAAACTAGTCCGACCCTGGTAGAGTTATGCACTTCTTGTACAATTAAGGGGGTTTTAGGATATTTAACAAACAATGTGGAGGCTATTGCTTACCCCAGAGATAGGCAGGCCCTTCAGCACTCCCTGCACCATGTGGCCGTAGATTTCAGACGAACTCCTGATCTCAGGAAGGATCGTCATGGGAACGGAGAAGAACCTGGAAGGGACAAAAAAGAAGAGATTTGCTTTTACTTGATACTGGGCAATGATCAATCTAGATTTTGAATAGCTAAGATATAATATATGTATTTTAACTTTCCTATATTCTAAAACATCACTTCTGAAGAGCTGTAACCACTACCAGTCATGTGTATAGTAATAAGGACACTGATAATCAAATGTGGACCAGTGACCTCTTGTGTTAGTTTTTTACTTACTTGCAGAGGTTTGCATCCCACTGTTGAGTGTGTATGTTCAGCAGCATGGTTCTGCTGGCATTGGTCACATCTGTCACATGGACACCTCCCTTCACTCCTCCTGTCAAGTTCTACACAAGGGGAGATCAAGGTTTACATGTAGTTGACAAGGTACTGTACATGTAGAAAAAGGTCCACATGTCCACCATATCCAGGTTATCTATCTGTAGAATTTCATAAAGACAAAATGCTAGTGGTGGGGAGAGAAGCCCGATAACTGATAATACAGTCGTGCTCATCTATAAGTGCTTTCACTTTGTCAGACATTAGACCTTTCAAGAAATAATGTCTATGTGTAACAGTGTGTCTTTGAAATCATGCACTAGTGTATCAACATGATATCTATTCATGTTGTTAAGCAAAATATGCCCTGGATGATTCTGACTGAGTTGACTGACATCACCACCTTCTCAACATGCAAGAACACCTGGCAGCTGTTAAAACCACTGATCAGTCACTGAGTTGGATAACTAAGCAAAGTTTCATCGCCTATCCTTGTAATCATCGCTATCCTTGACTATTCAGGGCTCGAAATACCACCTGCATATGCAGGTTAGTGCAGATAAAATTGGAGCTGTGCAGGTATTTCTGGTGTCTACCTGCACCTAACCTGCACTGGTCCATGTACTGGTTTTATACATAAATGTCCTTTGATGTAGGTGTACATGGATTGTTATTAGCTTCATTGACTGTTACCAACCATTAAGTATAAAAGAAAAAATAGCAATGGTTCCTGAACAATTATAGTATGATCCATACCTCCTATATTCAGAGTGGTGCAGGTAAAATTTGTCTGGTGCAGGTAATTTTCAATGTTACCTGCACCAGTGCAGGTATGCAGAAAAAAGTATTTCGAGCCCTGCTATTGTTCACAACAGCATGTTACAGATAAAATAAATCAAACCTTACCCAGAGTAGCCAGGAGTCGACTGTCCCAAACATGGCCCTGCCCTCCCTCACTGCCTGCGCCACCTTCTCACTATTGTCCAGCAGCCAGCGCAACTTCACAGCACTGAAGTAGGTGGCCAGGGGCAGGCCACATAACGGCTGCAGGGGGGAGGGGATCACTCTCATTTATCATCAATATATCAAGCTTTTTCGCCATTGCCATTATCATCATCCGATAACAATGATTACAGCTCGACTTGTAAAGGTTAACTATGATTGCAGCTAACATAAAATAAAATGAAATTTTAAAAATTATACGATAAAACAGACAAGGTAGCAAGGCGGCCTTGTGTTTAGGGTTGTTCTCTTAAGGTTCTGGGTTTGAATCCCTAGCAGCTTCCAATGTTCAATTTAACAATAATTACAGCCAGACTTGCAAAGGTTAGGTATGACAGGTTGTTTAGTATAATATTACCAGCTGCCGCCATGCCTCATCCCTGCAAACCTGGTATTTAATGCAGAAGAGCGTTATACTGGCTATACTATATACATCATTATCTTTATCATCATCATCACGAAAGCTGCTTATCAGAAAATACGGAGGCAGGCTGTCACTGTTTTCTGTAGTGTCTTGTCTTTTGTAAGATGCTGCACTCCCTCCTATCCATGTGACCATGGCTCCATCTCTTACAAGTAACAAGATTACATATTGTTGCTGGTCATGTAAACTAGTACGCACCTTAAGGTGTTCCTTGTTCTTCCGTGGTGTGCTGTCTATCAACCTGTTGACTGTTTCTGCTGTCCGCAGGTCCAGCCACACTACAGCAAAGCAGAACAGTAGACATGAGTTCTAAAACAAAGTAGACAAGATAGTAACGATGGTCTTTTTTGGTTAGGGTTGATGTCTGATGGTTCTGGGTTTGAATCCCAGCAGGTTCCAATGTTGTGTCCTTGGCAAAGGCACTAAGCACCTGTTCCCTCACTCAACTCATTTGAAAATGTGATAGACATGAAAAGTAACAATTATTGCACTAAAGACAATGTTCTTGCTAGCTAGACAACACAAAGAGTCCCGTACTGACCTATGGCATTGTGTAGGGGCTCTCCTGTGTGCTTGTCCCACACTACTGTTGTCTCTCTCTGGTTGGTAATGCCAATGGCTGCAGCACAAAATATTAAGTTACAAAACAATTATCTGCTAAAACATATGATATATAGTATACCTTCTTACTAATCTTTTGAGTTTTTTGCACTTATTCACTAATGTACTGTCATTATGATACTTTTAATAGTATAGAACTTGCTTACATATAGCTGTTTTAGTTTGGAAAGCAGATTCAACAGTGTTAGAATGAACACATCCTTATAAATACAACTAGCTACACATGTACCAGCTTACCTTTTTCATTTATTCATCCATCTATCCATAAACATGTGATTATACTTGAATGAAATACATATATATAGGAAGGAGAAAATCCAGACCTTTTATATCGTTGACATCGATGCCCAGGTCCCTTGTGTTGGCCACAGCCTTCTCAATACACTCGTACACTGAGGCCAGGATTTCCTTTGGGTCCTGTTCCACCCATCTGTAAAATACATCCCCTTGTGGTAAATATCACAACCTTTCAATCAAACAATCAAAATATGCTGTCATTTCTTATCATATTAGTATTAGTTTCATGAATCAAAGGTTTGCAATTACTTATTATCAAAACCTACCTTATGATTGTTGGAATTCTTATACCTCCAGGTCAATCGAACATTATAAGTTAACTGGTTATAATGAAGCAAAAGCAACTTATATCTTCTGTTCATCACTGGCTGCAGTACCCTAATGATTTACTAGTCTGCGCTCCAGTACTGCCCTCAGTTCCTGACATTAGACACTCCTAAATTATGTCACCTAGTTACAATTCTTTCTCGACTACACATGTACACTAAAACTAAAACACAATGCTGTCAGCATTTTCTAGAAAAAGTTCAACTGTCTTACTTTTAATCCCACTATATATTTTCAAGCATAGAACTGCACAATCCAATGCCATATATAAATATTGAATTGTTGTTATTCATTCGGTTACCGGCACTATAAGTTATAGTGCTCAGTAACTACTACTAGTACTCAGTACTAGTAGTAGTTATAGCATAACTACTACCAGTACTGAGTACACTTCGAAGACAGAGGAAGAGATGCAGACGGAGGACAGATGTAAGTCTAACTTACCCTTCCTTTGGAAGAACAGAGTGGATCTCTGTCTGGTGGTACGTCAGCAGCTCTGCAGAGTTACTAGCAAAGATCTGTAAGTTAGAAAACAATTGGTCAATATTCAATGGCAATATAGATCAGAAACTGCAACACTGGGAATAAAAAAGAGATACCAAAGTTGAATTTGTGTGACCCTTGATTTTATAATCAGAATATTATGGAAAATTGGACTGACTAAAAGTGCATAGACTAAAAGTATGACAAAAAGTACACATAACTTCATAAAGTTGTACTTTATCTATGAAACTCATTGATCCGCAGTTATGGCACATGGTGGGAGTGTTACACATCAATCAATCAATCATTCAACATTTGATTCATTTTAGGTTTCTTTGACAAAAAAACACACACAAATAATCTCTCAGTTTCTCCCATTGCAGTATTGAATACACAGTGCAAATTTAAATCTGTGTAGCATTAGGACTGAGCCAGATGAAATTTCTCCCACTACATGATCCTAAACTTGTGCCATTTGCTGATGCCACAATTCTCTATTATAAAGGACCAGCCATCTGGTTTCCATAACCAAATAGCCTCTGACCTCATTTTCCTTTGCGTGTCCTTCAAAAGCTACAGGAATGCGCTGGGAATGTTCTAAAATCTAATTGGTGTTGATCTACCCAGCTGAAAGTTGGCAAAACATCTTCTGAAGACGTGGACAGTTTGCTGGTTAAATACAACACTCTAACACAAAACTCATAAACCGTACAAACAGCTGCACTCAAGATAAGCACATACATGTAGCAAGGAGGTCATGTAGCAACTTCAAAGTTCGATACTTTGACCTAAGATATCCTGTACGTTTCTACACAAAGGGCTAAAGCAAGCAGCCAAGTTTTGAGGTTAACCAGACGAGTACACTGACTTTATGTACGCCACTCACAGCCAGGCAGACTCTACCTACAACCCTGATTGAAAACACACCTGATTGACACGCCCCTCCCCCAAACTAAACTGAGCAAACTTACCGCAAGGACACTGGCGATAACGCACGTTGAATAGCTTCATGTACGCCCATATTTCGCACTAACATAGCTTAGTACATAATCTAGGAGATACAACTGAGAAACTGACCAGAAAGCGTGTGCTGCTCGTCCCTTGGTCCACGGCACCAACAAGAGGACCCCAACTCCGGCCGGCCGCCGCCATTTTGAAATCGACCTCGTTCGCTCTCGTTCAGCCCCGCGAGATGACGTCAAGGTGTCCGATAAACGGTGCTATCCAAGCAGATGTGTGGTGCTTTGGCTCAATATCGTACGTCCTCGTATGATTAAGGAGGTTATACGTGTGATGTTTTTGAAGAAAATTGACTATAGCAAACCATGGCCAAAACACATACACATGCCTAGAATTGAAGAACTTCTCGACCGAATACTGATGATAATTGGGCGAAACGCATATCAATTAAAACGTACTGACGTTAAGGTTAGCTTAAGTCATGTTGTATAAAATGGAAATCTATCTGAATACAGTTTCTTACGTTTTTTCAAGGGATTGCAAGCCATAGTAGTAGTGTATTTCAGAAACATGCACTTTCATGGACAGAGATGCACCTGCCGACCTGGCAATCACGAAGAGAAGTTGCTATTTGCTTCACCTTAATAAAAATACCTTTCGACGAGGATGGGATTCGAACCCACGCGTGCAGAGCACAATGGATTAGCAGTCCATCGCCTTAACCACTCGGCCACCTCGTCTGTGGTTATTAACGCCATTGTAGTCTGTGGAAGAGACTTACTTAATTGGCTGAGTTGTCTTTCGATACAGACAGGATAGATGACCTATAAACATACCATGCTCTGCAAAAACAGTTTTCCCAGGATTAGAATATGTAACCTTGTGATCCAAAAATCAATTTGATAACCTTTATTTCATGTTGGTAATTTGGTAACTGGAGACCATGAGAGTCCCGGTGAGCTAACTAACGGGCTACATTATCACATTATCATATAATAGGCTATCTTGTCAGGTATACAGGCTTTCATTTGGTGTCATCTGCATTATGATGGATTGCAGTGTATGTCAGTCAAGTACAGGAAAATTACATTTCATTACCTGCCAATATGGACTCCGAGGAATTCAAATAAAGACTACAATATATGTGGCGTCAATGAAAAAGCCTGTATTGATACGATTGACTTTGTGTATCGTTCTACATTCTTCATATTGGTTTAAGTGTAATAACCTTCAAGTGACTGGCCCATATGGCCTATTATTATGTAAACATGCTCTACAACGAAAGAGGAAATACTAAGACACAAATGTACAACTGTCAAATAGAATATGTGTTTACTGCAACAATTGAAGCAGAACCAGAGGCCAGCAGGGCCACCTGAGACGTATGATCTATCCATTTGTGCGCTTTATTTATTGCACAAAACAAACACAGTATAAACGGTGCACACCCCAGTTTATTTGGGGTCTGAAATCGAGGCTGCGCACCCTCAAGTCGAGAGGCCGTCTCTTCAAGAAAATAAATCTAAAGCAGACAAGCCGTATATGAGAATGAAGGGTATCACTCCAGCTTTAAGAACAGCCGGGTTTCAGATTCTTTACTCTCTCCACTTTTCGTAATTTTGGGGCAGGAAATTTTTTCACGTAAAAAAGTATGCAAAAAAATGGTAATTTTGACGTGGAAATAAACCCATCACCTATAGTTTAGTCATGAAAATGACTGATATTGTCGGAAAGAGAATACACCTAGGATTAATCAAGCAAAAAATATAAAGAAAATCGTAACACTGAGATTTTTACAATAACCCGACGAGCGAGGCATACCAACACGGCTCACAGAACGCATATGGACGGTGAATCTGGGTCAACGGGCGAATCACTTCCAACGCGTAGACATACAAAAAAGTGAAACTCGGGCCCAAAACCAATTAGCACCAAAAACACATCGCTTCTTACCCTTTTTAGCCATGCCAGTATTAAATGCCACTTCGCAGCAGATTATGAGAAATACGAACTCAAACCCAGACCCTCAAAACCCTTTCGTCACATTTTTGTCTTGGAAGAATTGGTGTGTGCACCGTTAACTAAATTCTCTCGCGAGGTTTTGACATACATAGCTTGAACAACAAGTATATACATATATCTTCACCTCATAGGAGGCGTTACTAGTTCATAGGATCAAAAATGGCCTAAATCTAAAATGCATTGTATATTTGTCCCATATATCATTCGGATAGATATATCGCTTGATATTGAAGATAATGTGGCTGATGCGTTCGTTGATATATCACTCGCTCTGAACTGGACCCAACTAAATCGTTTTGTTGACGATGTTAGGCAATGAATAGCCTGTTATCTAAGCCTAGCTAGCTGTCAAGTCTCTTTCGAGTGAGAGGACGAAGAGACCCGGCACGTAAATAGGTTTAGATAACAGGAAAGGCAACTTGTGTAGGTAAAGAGTTTCGAAAAACAATGTAGGCACAGGATCTAAGCAAAATCACTGAAAAGACCTCGGAAAGAACTGTCCATGGAAGCCAAACGGGATCCATGTGGGCATGTAGGCCGTGTTGATCTCTTCAAAGGTGCGCGCGTCCAGGATGAGCAGGTAGTTCAGGCCGCGGTCGGCGTCCAGAACGCTGGACAGAATGACGCCGTCGTCCTCGTGGGTACCGTTGGGGTCGGCGACGAAGTTGGGCTCTCCGGCGAAGTGGTTTGGACGGGACCAATGGTCGTCACTCCCGGGGACACAGACGTTCTTCTTCACTATGGGGATGGAGCCGTTGAAGGGGGAGGAGGTGGCGAAACTGGTGACGGTGCCGTAGAAAATGCAGTACCTCTTGGTCCGATACTTTTCGTTGATGATGGGCAGGTCCAGCTTGTTCATGAAGTCGCCCAGAGCGGTCTTGTTTACGAAGGGCTCGACTTTCACGGTCTCCGCGGTCAGGTTGAGGAAATATCGGGTCAGCCTGGCGTAGGAGTCCATTTTCCGCAGGTGTGTGAGGTCACGCAGCTTGTCCAGGGACAGGGCCGTCAGGAAGGGGGTGGGATCCGGGAACGTGATGACGTCAGCGACGACGTGCCCCTCTCCGGTCTCGTACGCGTTGACGTGGTGCGTGTAAAAGCGCGGGTCGGCGCTCAGCGTGCTGACGGACCCGTTCTTAAGGTTGACGGCGTGGATCGCCATCTTGTCTCCGGACACCCACTCCATGGCGTACTGCATCTCCACGGTGGTCATCAGCTTGATGAAGTCGAAGTACAGCGGCTGGAGGAAGAAGATGGCGTAATTCTCGGTCAGAGCGAAGCTGTGCATGTACGAGTTCTTCTGGATCTCAAAGCTGCCGATCGTCTCGATGTGGCCGAGATCCTTGATGCGGATGACGCTCAGAACCGAGGACTGACCAGGCAGGTATGACGGCTTGATGACGTAGCTTATGGAGTGTCCTGTGCTCGGCTCGACCACGGGGTGAGCGCAGGACAGGTAGACAGTCGGCGGGCCGACACCGAAGCCGCTCTGACCATCTCCTAGCGGATCGGGCTGCACGACGCCGATGGTGTCCAGCGTGTCGATGTTGAACTCGGGGAAGACCCAGCCGTCTGTCAGCGCGGCGTACGTGGCGGAGTCGCCGGCGCCGAACTTCCAGACGTTGATGTCGTTGTTGTCCAGGGTCTTGGCCAGGGCCTCCAGACGCTCGTACAGACTGAAGGGTGGGTCGACGCCGAGAAACGTCACCATCGGCGCTATGGTGTTGGCCTCGATAGACCTAGGGGGATACAATAAAACACGTGTTTTCGTTTCATAGGTAAAAGTCAGCCGTAGGGGCACGTGTCTCTGGGCACGTGTTATGAATAACGGTCACGTGTTATGAATAACGGAACAACAAGACACGTGTTACAATTTAAAAGGTAATCATTTTTAAAGGTAGTCCTGTAGCGTTTTTGAGTGAGGCCGAAGGGGCAGTAGTGGGTATGGTATTGGAAAACGAAGCTCACCCCTGCTTACACTGAGCAACAAGACACGTGTTAACGTGTTAACGAAACAGCAAGACTTCTGTTATAGTTTAAAAGGTAACCGGGTAGCCATGTATACGTAGCATTTTTAAGTGAGACTGTAGAGGCAGTGCCAGTGGGCACGGTATTGCCTATTGGAGCCCACCCTCTTCTCCCATAGCCTTTTAACTCCCAAACCAAAGCCATGTACTTATTTTGTTTACACCTGCGTCCAGTGAGGAAGGTCGTCATTTTGAGAGCCATTCTTTGTCATCACCTGTCTTAAACTGCACATAAATTAGTAACAGTCTGCCTTTTAGTAACAGTTAGAGTACAGTTTTCATTCACCACATTCTGTTTTCTTAATGTGTTATCTTAGATATATATATTTTAAGTGACCTCAAAACTGAACCGAAGTGAGGAGTGCCATAGGTCAAAAGACCGTCACAGAACTATCACCGAATGATTAACCATGCCTTCAACATGTACTTTACGCCTTTGGGTCATACGTTAAAGAAAGCATCCCCTGCTTATAATTAGCATTATTATAAATCTAAGTTGCTTGCTTGTTGGTCTGACTCACTGCGCTCCTAGCGGTCGGTCCTGCAGAGGGGGTCATTAACCCCAGCCAGCGAGAGACGTGTAAACACGTACAGGCTACTGGTTTTTGTCATCTTATTTGTTAGCTAGAAATACCTGTAGCGTTAGACAACCTGATCTTTGATTGGTTGGACACATGAAAAGTTGTGATCCAACCGCAAAATTTCAGGTCATGCACTGAGCTACCTGGGTTTAAAATTAAGTTGCGCCAAGCAAAATGTAGTTATTTTTATTGCAACATATAAGTATTTAACAAGATGGCGACACACTCAAGATCAACACGCTTATCTTCATTTCGTCATCAGAAACAAACTGAGAGTACAAAAGAACATTGGGAACAATTACAGACAAGCAAAGTATATAATAAAAGTAATGTTGAGGAAAACACGTAATCATAGAATATAAGAAAAGTAGTAGTTGCGTTTGCAAATGTGCAAGTGGGTATTTCGAGCACGGCATATTCTCGTGTTGTATTGCCCCCACCTGTTGTAGATGCCTGACTTGATGAAGCTCGCGGAGAAGTTGAGTGACTGCGGGGTGATGTCGATACTGTGCAGCTTGGCGAACCCGTCAAAGATGTCCACAACGCTTCTGTCTCCCACCTCGTACCGCGCAGGCGCGTTCCTGACCTGGAAGTGTGATATGATGATGAAGGTTGTTAATCTCCAAGCAGATCAGGCCTACTAGTACTATAAGATAAAGCTGGCAGAGGAGTGAAGCCG
The DNA here is from genome assembly GCF_000003815.2 of Branchiostoma floridae. Classification (NCBI taxonomy): domain Eukaryota; kingdom Metazoa; phylum Chordata; class Leptocardii; order Amphioxiformes; family Branchiostomatidae; genus Branchiostoma; species Branchiostoma floridae. The sequence continues at coordinate 30,218,750 of NC_049980.1, read as the reverse complement.
GTCAAGGAGTGTGTATGCGACCGGAGGTGCCCGTTTTAATTATTCCTATTGGCCGGCTATACTCCTTGGCCAGCTTTGATACTATCTTATGGCACCGTAGGGTCTGCTTGGAGACTAGAGGGTTGTAGCAAGGTAGTTTGTACCAGACTAATTAACTAACCTGGCTATGTATATAGGGAGAATAGTTTGCTATTATGCTATAGTGTCCGAGTCTAGCCTTCGTGGACTGAATTTTCCTGCGCAGGGTGGGGTTAGCTTGGACTGACTCTTCTGGCCAATTATTCTCTTTTTGCGGAATTCTACTACCCCTAACCCCATAGAAAGGATCAATGAAGGATAACAACGAAGTGGTGTTGACTGTAGCCTCCTTGTCGGCTGCAGTCATTTTTTTCGATGTTGAAACAAACGTTGTTACTGTGTTAATCACTTATACAGATGAGCTCTCAAGTTAACGGGTTGGAAGCTGTGGTTACAAATTTGTTTGGATGAGTGAATGAATGGATGAATTGATGGATATATGGATCGATGGATAGATAGGATGAAGAAAGGAGAGAAGGAAGAAATGCAAAATTCGATATGCACGTTTGTGGCGTCTGTCTCCATTACCGTTGCCATACATTGTACCATGCAATAAAGTTCATTCATTCATAACGACAGAGGAGTCCCCACATAGGCGTGTAGTAAAATCAGCTGTCTACACCGTATCAATGTTTACAAGCGACACCCTACCTCGCGTCCTTCGCACCTTTCCTATTGTTGACTTAGGGCCAAGCCCACTCAACGCCCACAGGGTATGGGGCACTGACATTCAAATAGGACAACGTCCTCAAGCACACTAATACAGGACCTTGGAAGCACGCGGTGTAGGCATGGTCATCTAGATCTAGGTCGCCGGGTCCAAATGTTCATAGTTCGGTCCAGTTATTTGAAGCGTCACGTTTTCACAGCGAGTAAGCAATATGTCTTACTTACTAAGACATGCACTATATAACGTTAAGTGAGCTAGGGTTACGTAAATGCTCTACTGGTTAATCTTGCAAAGAGCAAAGTGCAACAAAATGATTCTCCTTTGGTTGTATGGCGATAGTATTGGTCGTCATTCTACTTCTTGAGCATTCATAAATGTTGCATTTTGACAAAATGTTAAGAATATCCCGATTAAGGGCCTGGTCATATCCGTCATATTATAGATTTGTGACTTGGCCGATGCGGATAATTTAGGGGGACATTAGTTCACGAATGAGTACTAACTCAGTAACTGAACTACCCGTGTGATAAAGGCCCCTGACCATATGCTTGTTGACGGCCGGCTCTGTCATATAGTCGCGTTGAAAATCCAACGACATAAAGTAAACCTTCAGAGATTGGTTTTGACCTTCCAGCCAAGGCAATAATGATGAAAAACAACGCACTTAAACACCGGTGTTCCTGATCAAAAACGTGCGCGTGTCGTGGCGAAAGAAAATTGCACTAGTTATTACTATACGATGACAACATAGACGTATACGTCGACGAAGGTTAAACATCCAGGTGGCAAGATACGCCAGATGGCAGTTACTCAAGCAACTGAATATGGTTTTGGAAACGGTCAGACGTTTTAGATATAGAAAGTTAACACACGGTCTGGAACATCTGTATCGAACGTTTTCGCGGCCCAGGTATGACATAACATCCGTTATCATCAGTGACACTGTCTGCTCTTTGTGGTATAGATACGTATACTTTTGAAAAAGCGCCATGCTTCAACATTACAACAATTGAGGATAACCGCTTCACCTGGTACTATAAATCGTACGACGAAGGTGACACAACTTTCCTACTACTTACCAGTGTTCCGCTGAGCCATTTGGGGATGGGGCTGTTCGACTCGAACTTCATCGGTGTCTTGTGGAACTCATGCAGGTTCGGTTGGAAGGCGAATCCCACCCCGTCCTTTCCTGGGCTGACGGAGAGCGCCCCCTGTCGGAGAACCACGCACAGCAGGTACAGCAGGACCGGTGTCTTCAACATTATCGTTGCGACGGGCTCCGAGTGTATGGAAATGTTTTAAACGGAAAGTTGGAAGGGAAATTTTCTGTTTCCAGACCACTGGATCGCTCTCTTCTCTCTACGTCGTAGAGCTTCAGTGACCGGTCAAAGTTCTTTTTATGGGGGTGTGTTTTGTTATTAACTTAGGTTATACCAAATATCTACGTAGAGGTAAATTAAGGGGGGGGGGGTAACTTTGTTTTATTTCCCTGTAAAAATTTGTGGCTAAAAAAGATGTATGTATTCATGTAGTCAAAGTTTAGTACATTAATGGACTTTATGCTTTCCTCGTGTAAATTACATAGATGGCTTCCATTACATATTTTGTAAATCTTCATTTCCAACCCTCCTCAACATGACATGGAGTTAACGTTGTTCCCCACTTCAAATACTTACCGCCGACGTTTAGAGTGGCGCTTTGCAATCAAGGGACTTCAGAGGTTTGTGGTTAACTTGAAATGAACTCAGTCCCTCATAGTAATCCGAGAAACAGATTGAGATATTTCAGTCCCTCATACTAATCTGAGAAACAGATCGAGATATCTCAGTCTCAAGAAGATATATGACAAAAACTCATAAACATAAAACCTCTCTAATTATCTCATGGTCGTAAACTTTTGAGTAGACTTCTGTAAAAATGCATGACCTTTACCTCTACAAAACCCAACATATGATAACTCAGGCCATCAATGTATGATATGATATGATTAATGATGTTGTTGATTTATGCTCATGATTGATTGACATTATATGATTGTGCAATTTATTGTATTGTATAAAATGATATGATTATTGATGTTATTGATTTATGCTAATTGATTGAATTGTATTTATTGGGTTGTATGTAGAGGACTCTAGGTAGAATATGTATGAGCTGATGGAGCTTTCTAATAAGCAAACAAACAAACAAACTTTATCCTTGTGCCAAATTTATTCTATGAGCTTGTTATAAAACCACCTGCATTAATTTTTGACTCGTGCCGTACGTATTACATAAGCTCACAAACGTGCTACGTATGCAACAAGGATGAATTATCTCTTTGCTTTGTTAGTGAGAATCTTATCAAGTCAATTCAGCCCTGTTTATGTATGTATGCATGTATGTTTTACATTTTACAGACCCTTGGCCTTATGCTACATGTCTACAAACTATAATATAGAATCACTTTAACTTATTAATTCTAGCAGTCCACAGCCGTCTATTCCTAGCTTGTCCAGCTAACTGTTCGAAGGTTGAGTGTTCGCAATCCATCAGCAAGGAACCTTCAGGCCTCCGCTCACATAAGCCTTCAGGGTACGCCTGGCCAGTCTGCTAATTGTTTAGAACATTAAAAGACAATATATAACATTACAAAAGTAATAAGGTTACTCATAACTTATAGCCCGACTAAAATCGCGCTCCTAGTGGCCGGCCCTACAGAGGGGGTCATTAACCCCTGCCAGCGAGAGATTGTAAACACAGGCTAGGTTACGCAGAGATACAATCATAGTGACATTGTGTTTACGTTACCTGTACTAACATCGAGTGAACTGATATAAAGGTAGTATCAAAAGGTATGTTTCTGACAGGATTTGGGTTCACAATTACATGAGGAATGGTTAGCTTGATATTGTCACAGTGTGTGATGTCAGATGAATGTGCTGCCTATGTGAAAATGAGCTTTCATGAATAAACAAAGGTTGAAACAAACAAACAAACAAACAAAAACAAAGCTACTTCTAAAATACTTGATAAAGTTAAGGACAAGGCTTTCCTGTCCTTATTTTCATTGATTTGAAGCTACAGTACTTCTTCTTCTCATTTTTTCCATTCCAACTCTGAAGACAAAACACTGTCATTCTACAGTCGGATATACATGTGTGGCTTTGAGGCCGCGCTAGGCAATAGTTTTATAAGTAGTGCTACCCAGATTATGCTTTCCATATATATATGACCTGTATTATGACCTGTATTGTATGTATTGATGTTGTTGCTTGTATGTTATTGATTTGTATGTACTGGTGTCATTTTTATGTGAGGGAGGGCAACTTGTAAAGGTTGTTCGAACCTGTTTTGCCCTCCCAATCACTGTGTGATGAATTCAAATAAACAAATAAACAAATACAGCTGTAACAGAGAAAAGCTCCCCATCATCAGTTTCCTGCTCTGTACACCCATTTTACCTGCTCAATGTGCAATGTGTACAATGTTTAGAGCATGCCCACTGAATTGTGTTGACTTTACAACAAATATCATCGATTATGTATATTAAAATCATATATACATACCGGCACACTCCAAGTAAAGATAATAAAAAAGAAAGATAATGTACACAATGTCATACTGATAACAATTAAGTCAAGAAAATGTCATAAGAACAATACTGACATGTCCTTAGCCATTTGACTCATTGTACAGCAAATATCTTGATGAAGAAATGAATCACTGTGTCTTTTGTACGAGCTGATGGTATTGTGAGTTCGGACTTATTTCTGAGACTCCGTCCCGTGGCCATAGTCCTCTTCCTTCTCTTCTTCACAGTACGTGCTAATGGAAATGCTAGATGAACGGCGGGGGAGGGTTTGTTTGGTCAGGTCAGCTGTACTCTCCGAGGGTAAAGCCAAAGCTTGGTCCGATTCTGTATGCATCAAATTTCTGTCAAGCAATGTACCATCGATGAGCCGATGGTTGCGGTGTGCCTTGGCGGTGACAGCTCTCTTTTGGTCGCTGCTCCCAACTCGTAATCTTGTTTCCGGTATGGTCATATCATAAGCCTCGTCGTCCTTGATCTGGGAGTAAGTGTGGGTTCTAGTTGGGTCATAGACGTCCTCGTCTTTTATTTCACAGTACGTGTCAGTAGAGAGGACAGAAGAGCGGCGTTGGGGGCTCTGTACAGCCCGCTCAGTACCCTCTAAGTCTAAGGGTGCAGGCAAAGCTTGGTTCGATTTAGTGTACATCGGATTGCCGACAAGACGCGTTGCGTCGATGACCTGACGTCTACATTGCACTAGAGCGGCAGCAACGGGAACATTTTGAGCAGCCGTGCTCAGCTCACTGTTGTCCCCTGTGTATGGCTCAGTACCCTCTAAGGGTGGAGGCAAATGTTGGTGCGATGTTGTATACATCGGATTGCCAACAAGACTCGTTGTTTCGATGACCTGATGTCTACACCGCACTAGAGCGGCAGCAACTGGAACATTTTGCGCAGTCATGGTCAGTTCGCTGTTGTTCCCTGTGTTTTGCATGTGTGTGGCGTCTTCGTCATCAACCCCCTCGTAGCAGTGTGTAGAGCACGTTTCTTCTGCGACATCGGCGTCAGGAGAATTACGATGTGACCTGTTAGTGGCATCTCTTCCATTTTGAGCGGTCTTTCTCCTACTCATGCATGTGCAGGCGATCGCGATCAGAAACACGAGGACTAAAAGTACAGACAAACTGAAGACGAGCGGTACCACATATCCCATGTTTTGTCCGGAAATTGGCGATGTTGTTGTGGTAGACAGAACAGGGAGAATGTGGGGATCCCGCTGCGTCACAATGTTCAGCCTTGTACTGTTGGTTGTAATCATTCTAACATCGGTGGTGTTCTTGACGTATGTTTTAGCCATGACAGTGAATTGGTTGTCACGTAACTGTTTGGTCCCAAACTCTACGTCTACTCCTAGTGTACCTTTGGGTAAATTTGAATCGGGGCATTCTGAGTCAGCTACTCTGTTAACTACACTGAAATAGTTAGCCTTGAAAACAGCACCCTCTCTATGACGGAATAGAAAGCAAGATATATTTGTAATGCTAGACTGCCCTTCAGACATAATAGGGTTTGCCTCCCTGTTCTTGACACTACGTATTTTCTCGTAGCTAACCACCAAGGCAATGCCACCGCTTCTTTTGTTTTCTGAGATTTCTACAAGATTCAAAACCACGCCGTTCTTCAGGGGCAAAGCTATCCTGTCATGTTTACTCCAAGCTTCCACACACAAGTTACCGAATGTTTCTCCTTTCAAAGCGCCGGCTACAACAACAGACGGTGGCCGGATTGTAAAGGGGACAAACATAGTTGACGAAACATCTGATTTTTGTTCCTTGCAATTGTTGCAGTGGCTATCTTGGAACTCAGTCCCGTTGACAGAAGCCCATCTGACTTGAAAGTCTTTTGTCTCAGTTGCATATGTGAGGCAAAGACCCAGGTTATCGATGCGAAAGCAAACATTTTGTTTTTCCACGTTAAGACTCCAGGCCATTTGGTTCCCTTGTTCCCATTGAACGGGGCGCTCTCCCCCTACACTAACTGTATTGAGTGACAGCCCCGAAAGTGTTCTCTCACTCAGGCACGTCAGAGGGTTGTGGCTTAGGTTCAGGACCCGCAGATCGTAAAGAGAGTTCAATGAGTTTGCGGAAATGACTTCAATTTTGTTGTGACTCAGAATCAGTGTGTGTAGGAAGGCAAGACCACGAAACCATCCGCTCGCTACTTCCAACAGCAAATTGTGGGACAAATCTAGCATTGCGAGATACGAGATTTCATCGAAACAACCATCTTCTAGTTTTGCAATACGGTTATAGGAAAATGACAAGTAGACGGTAGAGTTGTGGCGTTTGTTCCAGCCGGAGAAGTAATCCCGTTTCAGCAGCGACAAAGTGTTATGATCTAGATGTACTGACAGCAGGTATGGAAAAGCGGCAAATGCATTGTTTTCGATCGTGCTTATTCCAGCATTTAATAGAACAAGGACCGTCAATGACGATGGATCGAATTTTCCCAGGGTTTGCGAGGACAGGGTTCCGACGGTAACGCCTCGCAGGGCGACCCACTGGGCAGCGGGGAAACGGTTGTAGTCAGAAAGTGAAGCACACCCTTCGTAATCACCACTTAGGCAAAACAGGCATATGCAAGTAATGTTGCGGTAGAAATTGTCACGAACCTTGATGTTGTCGGGCACGCAGGCGGTCCAGGGATATGATAAGCACTTGGGGCTGAGAGGCTGGAGCTGTGTCGGCGTGGCGCTGCCGAGAACAGAACAGATCACCAGGAGCCAGCAGACGGTCAGCTTCATGATGGCTTTACATCCACAGCTTTTACACGTCGGTGGAGCTGAAAGAATTGTCCCTTAGGCTGCATAAGATATATATTGATGTCAGAACTCCCATAGTGCAAAAATAAGCAAATATCAAGGACTGCTCTATTATTAGAAAGAATACCATAACTAATGATAAGCCTATTCCATTGTAATAATATATCAAATAATTATGTTATTCCTTATTGTTATGTTAACTAGGTTTGTAAGCTTTATCCTATGCCTCTACTTTGTACTTTGTGTAATAGTTGTTGCCATACATGGTATCATGTACAATTGTCGTGCAGTAAAGTTCTTCTATAAAAAGGAACAGAACTTAACGACACCAAAAAAAATCCATTTGTTCGGCATCACCAAATTTTTCTGGGAAACAGCTAGATGACGTCACGGTACACCGACTGTGAAGCGAGCAGGAAGTATAATACATGACGCCGATCAAGTCCTGCCATTTTTTTTACTATTGTTTCAGTCAAAGGATTATAATATATAACGCTGGTTCACCTCTTTCCGTTGGTTGTAACCTCCAACCTTTTGTCTTTAAAACAAGGCATATCAAGTCGATCGACAGTGGTTTCAAACTTAAAAATTTTGAATATATCTACACTACCAAAAATGCTTTTTCTTCTTTATCTTGTTTTGCTTCCTCACAGAAAAATTTTCTTCCAGGAAGAAAATTATTTTGTCCCCAAGAAATCTTAGAAAAATGTGCTTGTCCATGGGGCAAGCAAACTTTTGCTTGTCAAGTTTTTAAGAAAATTTGAGATTTTTTTTCTTGTATTTCTTAAAATGCTTTTTCTTGTTTATCTTGTTTTGCTTCCTCACAGAAAATCTATCTTCCAGGAAGAAAAAAAAATTCTTGTATTTCTTAAGAGTTGAATCTGGTTAGAAAAAAACAAGAAGTTGTAGAATTTTTTTCTTGCATTATAAGAAAAAATAAGAAGATTTTGCTTAAATGTCTAAAAAAAAATTTGGGGTTTCTCGTGTTGCTTAAATTTTATTCTCAATTTTCTTCCTGCAAGAATATTTTTCTTCATATAAGAATTGTCCATGGGGTAAGCAAAATAAGAAAAAAATCATTTTTGGTAGTGTAATATTGAAATTTGAAACCACCGTCCGTCGTTTTGTATCCCTAGACACAGGCTTTGATATTAAAGACAGCCGTAAACATTGGTACAGTGACTGTTGAGTTGACCGGTCTGGCATGGAAACACATTATCACAAACAGGTTTATTTTCGAATTAATTTTCTGTTGTATCTTGATCTATAGCTTTGGGCTAAAACGAGTTACACAATAATTGGTAGGAAGACGTTTGAACATTTAACTCGATGTTATATCAGAAATTATACAGAAAAGTAAACATACATACGTAGATCATAAAACCACTTCTGTCTGTTTCATTGGCGGATTCTTTGCAAGGAGAGATTTAAATACCTGTATCAGACACAGAATCCCAGAGTGATCCCAGGGTTTTTGTGCCTTTGTAGTCGAGTCCTTTGCTAGCTTTGTTTCCTGTGCCTGTGTTCCCTCCAAGGCCTTCTTCCGCACTGTTCTGATTTTTTCCGCGTGACTCATATATATGAATGTATGTATATGAATATAATGCAATGACGTTATATAAACGCCCTTGATATATGTAAAATACAATGACGTGTAGACGTTTGCTATTTTTTGGCCAAAAATGTTTCCACGGTACTTGGAACATGTTTTGGATCTTGGTGAATAAGATACTCATAGTTAAGATAGTTTCTGTGGACTGAAATAAGTATAGAATTTTCTTTGAAATAAGAAAATAGATCAACTTTTCCGTTGATCAAACCACTCTCTATAGAAATGTTTAGGTATGCACAGTTGCAGACTAATATTCGCTCTTTATGTTGAATTGACCTAAATATTCCGTCTGAATGGTTGTGTAAGTGTCGCATTTTAGTAGTAAGGTTATTATAGACATTTTCTTTTAGCCAAAAACAGCAAATATGCTTTTAGAATAGCCCCTTCCTTGTCATGTGATAGAATAACCGCGCAGTTGTTGGAACGCAATTTTTTTTCTATTTGCTTTTGGACAGACGAGGACATTTTGGCACTGCACTCAAGTTAGTAATTTTTTAACAGTGCCACATACACTGTACAGACAAAAGATGAAGGTAATCTTTTCTTTTACCTGCCCGACCAACGTCGAGTACCGGGCATCTTTACACCTGGGTGAAGTGAGGAAGGTCGTGTAAAGTGCCTTTCCCAAGGCCACAACGCCGGGGGCACGTCGGGTATTGAATTCGCAGGACGACAACTAGATTCCAAACCGGACGCTACACACGACGCCGTGTTGGAATAAATTATTGGCTGCCCAGACATATTACCGTCCTATTGTCAATTCATTAAAAAGGAGCACATCTGATTGGTCGGTTCCATCTGGCTAGATGGGAATGAATAAAAAAGGTTAACGCCCCTCTCGAGGTACAAATGGTAACAGATAGTCTCTACCAGACTCCGGCCTGGGCGGATAGTGACAGGGAACTTTAGCCAAGTTAGGAATAAAAGCCTAGTAGAAGTTACATATAATTGGCCTAGGAGTGACTTGTCCAGACTGCAAAGTACTGACTGAAATCTCATGGCAGAAAGTGAAGCACACCCTTCGTAATCACCACTAAGGCAATTTATCCAAAAAGTTTATCCAGAATTCGCTCCGAGTCAAGTCCTGGATGTCTAAAACAAATTGCAAAACTACCGGTTCTGGATATCCACCTTGTGTCTTTATTCATGTGACGTGTTCTAGACATTACCCATAGTATTATGGATAAAACAGGTCCACCCCTACGTCATTGATTTTCGAGTAGATGAGGGTTTCAGGAGGGTCTGCATGGGGGGTCCTGACAACGCTTTACGCTAAATTCGGGACGGTCGACAACGCTTTACGTTAAATTCACGAAGGCAGGCAACGTTTTACGCTAAATTCAGACAGGCTGACAACGGTTTACGCTAAATTCTGGAAGGCTGGCAACACTCGACAGAGGCGGGGTCGTGCTCCGCAAGAAAGATTGAAATTTTGACTCTCTGAAACACTATTCCCTGCATTTTGAAGGGAAATTTTCGCTGGCAAACAAAGCTAAGTTAAATGGCATTTCTAATTAAAGAGTCCCAGGGGTTCAGCGTAAGCTTATGAGGGTGACGCCAGCCAACTTATTTTTGCCACGTCGAGCGCCGAAGGAAAGTCCGGGAAAATTTTGAAATCCTGCCCCCCTGAAATGCCAGTTTTTTTTGGCTATTATAGAAAACTAAGTGAAATTACATTTCTATCAGTAAAAAATGTGTTTGAGGTTGACACGTCACATCCCCCAGCCATGATACATATTTTTTACGAAGTCGATGACCGAAGGTGAATAGAGTGGCAAAGGAGATCCGGCTAAATTTTGAAATCTTGACCCTCTATAAAACGATATTTTGTGCATTTTGATGGGAAAATTTCTATTAGCAAAACAGATCTTTGAGGTTGACACACATCCCCAACATATTTTCAGAATTTCGAGTTCCAAAGGCGCGAGGCGGCACAAGGAGGACCATGGAAATTTTGAAATCTTGACCCTCTAAAATGATTTTTCCTGCATTCTGATAGGCAAATTTTGCTGGCAGACTAAGCTAACTTCAATGACATTTCAATTTGCAAAAAAAAAAAAGAAGATTTTTGAGAGTATATACCATATTTTTACCATGTCGATGACCGAAGGTGAAAGGAGTCGCAAGTGAGGTCCGGCGAAATTTTGAAATCTTGATCCTCTGAAACGCAATTTCCTGTGTTTTGAAGGACTAAATTTACTGGTAGACTACGTTTCGACTTACGAAATTTGGGAGGCCAGCTACGATTTACGGGTAATTCTTAGGCTTAATTACGCTTTACGTGAAATTTTTAGGCTAGATTACGCCTTACGTGAAATACACTGGCTACGCTTTACGGTAAATTTTCCATCCTCACTACGAATTACGTGAAATAAAATAGCTTGCCCTACGAATTACGGGAATTAAAAAGGCCTGCCTACGCCTTACGGAAAAGAGCATGCAGACCCTCTTTCAGACGGGCCATAAACTCAATCATCATCTAGCCAAATTTTGGTTGGATCAAGGTTGGATGTTCTGAACACTGTATGACTGATATACCTCTTTTAATCAATGAATGGATGGCTTCCGCGTGGCCAAGATATCGTGGGTTTCCAATGCACATTGAGAAGAGTTCTCTAGTTTGCTGTTCATTACTCTTGCATTTTAGTGGCACGGGTTGTCTTCGAGCTTCCGAATCCTCTTCGTCCTTGATCTGAGAGTAAGTGTGGGTTCTTGTCGGGTCATGGACTTCCTCGTCTTTTATGTCACAATACGTGTTAGTGGAAAGGCTAGAAGAATGGCGGTCAAGGGTTGGTTCGGTCTGGCCAGTACTCTGCAAGGGTAAAGCAAAAGCTCGATCTGATTTTGCATGCTTCAAATCAAGCAACGTACCATCGATGAGCCGATGGTTGCGGTGTGCCCTGGCGGTGGCAGCTCTCGTTTGGTCGCTGCTTCTCACTCTTGTATCCGGCATGGACATGCCATGAGCCTCTTCGTCCTTGATCTCGTAGTAAGTGTGGGTTCTAGTCGGGTCATAGTTCGGCGCGGTGGTTACAAAAACCAATCGTGCCAGAGGGGGTATAATCAATTTTTTTATCTATTAATGAGAGGACATTCAAACATGTACAAAATATCTAGGTTAACTTAACATAGAAAGCGGATATTAGTCTGAGTTCCTGCATAACTCGACCATCTTTAGAAGGGTTTCATGTAAAGTTAGTCAAGTACCGTAGCTATTTAGCCAGATTCTTCTCGTTTTTCATCCAGCTGACACGTCTGCTTGGAGACTAGGTAACAGACGGCCTGGCCTGATCATGAACAGTATGAGTGAGCCGTGTCAGCTTGAGTAGTTTGTTCACACGGAATATATATTTCGGTGGTTACAAAAACCGATCATGCCTTATTTCAACATATTCACCAGGGGGTGAGGGGGTATTATCAATTTTTAGCTATCAATGAGAAGACATTCAAACATGTACAAAATATCTAGGACAAATTAACATAGAAAGCGGATATTAGTTCCTGCATAACTAAACCGTCTATAGAGTGGTTCCATGCAACGCTGGTCTATTTTCTTTGTCTGACGTAAATTTTACAGTAAATTCCACACGTATTGTACTCTGTAGACAAGTATTTATTCATATTTTTTTCTTAAAGAGATGGCCAAACAATTAAAAGACTCGCAAACTACCACTTGTCTAGGTCTCGATGCATTGGCAAAGATATACAGAAATTTAAAATTTGCAAAACATTCTATGACAGACTCATTATGTTAACCGCCACACACCACGTGTTTCCCGTGCGTCGGTCGGATTAAACTGATTTAAAAGCTTATTCCTTTTTCACCAAAATACTATAAAGGCGCAGATAAAACACAACGAGCGTCATAGACACTTATTGTATCCTCAAAGCAATGTTGGGTTTGTTACGACTTGTGCACCGAACGGCATAAGAGAGGGAAAGTTTTGTTTCTGTGTTTTTCTTGTATGATTGCCAGTTCAAAGGCTACTCTGGGGCCCGGCACACAGTTCGCGATAATTCCTCATCAGTAGCAAAAGAAGGCTTCGAACGTGTCGATCATGAAGCAGACCGTCTGCTGGCTCCTGGTGACCTGTTCTGTTCTCGGCAGCGCCACGGCGACACAGCTCCAGTCTCTCAGCCCCAAGTGCTTACTAGCTCCCTGGGACGCCTGCGTGCCCGACAACATCAAGGTTCGTGACAGTTCCTACCACAGCATTACTTGCGTATGCCTGCCTTGCAGTGGTCATGCCCGCGGTGTGTGTGCCCCTCTTTCCGACATCTCAACCTTCCCTGCTGCCCAGTGGGTCGCCCTGCGAGGCGTCCCCGTCGGAAACCTGTCCTCGGAAACCCTGGGACTCGTCGATGCATCGTCATTGACGGTCCTTGTTCTCTTGAATGCTGGAATAGGCACTATAGAAAACAACACATTTACCGCGTTTCCACACCTGCGTTCAGTACATCTAGACTATAACATTTTGTCACAGCTGAAACGGGCTTACTTCTCCGGCTGGAACAAACGACATGACTCTACCGTGTACTTGTCATTTTCCTATAACCGTATTGCAAGACTAGAAGCTGGCTGTTTCGACGAAATCTCGTATCTCGCAATGTTAGATTTGTCCCACAATTTGCTGTCGGAAGTAGCAAGCGGATGGTTCCGTGGTCTTGCCTCCCTGCACACACTGATTCTGAGTCACAACCAGATCGAAACCATTTCCTCAAATGCCTTGAATTCTCTTTACGATCTGCGAGTCCTGAACCTAAGCCACAACCCTCTGACGTGCCTGAGTGAGAGAACACTTTCGGGGCTGTTACTCCAAACCTTCAGTGTAGGGGGAGAGCGCCCTGTGTCTTGGGAGCAAGATATCAAAATGAACTGGAGTCTTATAATGGACGAAACTTTTAATCATAGAAAACAGGAGGTTCGCCTTCGTATCGATAACCTGCGATTCTGCCTCATATATTCGGTTGTGCAGAAACACTTCCAACTCAAGTGGGTTCTTCTGGATAAATACTCGTCCAAGGGACAAGAACCAGGGTGTTTGTCGTTTGCGTTTAGCCCCTTAAATATCCGACCTCCATTTGTTGTCACAACTGCTTTGGGAGGAGAAGAAAAGAACTTTCACTCAGCGTCTAACTTTTGTCCAGAAGCTTGGACCAGACACTGATAATAGATAGATAGATAGATGGTTTATTGCGCAACAGTTGTATCAGTGACAATGTATGGCAATGTATATACAATAAAAGGTACAGTCTAACACTACACATATAAGTTATATTGCAATAATTTCGGTTACTACAATACTAGTGGAAAATACGGCAGGTATTACAATTTCGGTTACTACAATACTAGTGGAATCTACGGTAGGTATTAAAGGGAACTATAACATACATCAGTTGGGTATATCTAAGCTACTAGCGACATAATATTTGTCAAAAGTTATTTAGGAATGGTACAGTTTCTTTTTTGCATAGCGTGATAAATGTATTGACCTATGTACATAGATATAGAGTCATGACATGATAAGAGTATATTGAAAGTGTCATTACTTGTGTGTGGTAGAGACATATTTGACTTACATGTGATTGATTTCATTAACTTTTGTCTTTCTTCATTGTATGTAGGACAGGTCATAATGAAATGATACTCATCTTCAATGCTGGTGTCATCTTGACATGAAGGACATAGTCTCTGATCTGTTGGTATTTTATGGTGGCGACCTTTTTCAATTTCGAGGCAATGTGCACTTATTCTCAGTTTGGTAATGCTGTTCACAAAGTTTTTGTTTTGAATAGATAAGAGGTAGTTTTCTATGCCAAACTGAGTTTTTATTTTAGAATATACTTTGAGTTTATTGTTGTTTCTTATTTTTTGTCTCCATTCAGAGAGGAATGCGTCCTTCATGCGTTCCTTAAATGTGTTTCCAAAATATTTGGCGTCAACAGTAGGATTGAGCCAAATATTTCGGAATCCATGTCGGCTTAGCATATCTTGAACATGTACAGCCCAATCTTGGTCTTCTTCGACAGCTACATCATATGCTTTTTTCACAATTCTGTCATTAGGCATGTTCTGTAGTCTGAGCCAATATTTTATTAACTGAGTTTGGGTGTCAATGCACAGTGGGAACGCTCCTAGTTCCCCCCTTACAGCGGCGTTGACGGAGCTTCTGGGAACACGGAGTAGTATTTTGTAGTAGTTTAAGAGAACATATTCTAAGTCTGGAACTTCGTATGATACTGTAGGTTGCTCTACCGATACATTTTGGTTTCTTAGTATGTTAGAACTATGCACTATTTTAAGCTTATCACTGTATTTTTAAGACGTATGAGTATAGGGCGGCTGCAATTAGGATCAGTTTTCTTTCCGGTACGGTTTGTCTTAATAATACCTACTGGTGATCCTACTATCGGAGATAGGATGTTGGATAATATAATTCGTATGTTTTCATTTGGGGATTCTTTTATACCTCTAAGAATCAGGTCCCTGCATTGGATATTTGTGCTTAATATTTCACTACAGTACAGTAGGATTGGCTTAACTAGACTATTAAACAGTTCTAATGCGAGGGGAGTGGATGGGTTGTGATTTGTTGATAGTAATGACTTAAGTTTAAAAGAGGCACGGAGAGCTTTAGTTCTAAGTTGTTTATTTGCACGATTAAATGATCCCGAGGGGGTTATGTCGACTCCTAGATATGTGTAGGAGGATGTTATATCTAATGTGTGACCCTGTGATTGGAAGTGAGGGCGGTAGTTTTTACTTGTTTGTCCGTTTTTTGAGAAAATCATTATTTTAGTTTTATTCTTATTAATAGTTAATTTCCAAGTGGAGCAAAAGTTATCTAATCTCTTCAAGCATTCCTTTAGACCACTTTCTGATTTGGATAACAGCACGAGGTCATCTGCCCAGAAAAGGCTATTGATAGAAGTATCTTTTAGAATGACGGGATCGCAGAGTGGTGAGTTTAGTAAGGTTGGGAGGTCATTAACATATAGATTGAAGAGGAGTGGGCTTAAATTGCATCCTTGACGCACCCCGCAGGTTGACTTGAAGTATGCTGATAGACCGTTTGAATTTTTGACACAATATTCTATGTTTGAGTACATTGTCTGTATAATTTTGAAAAAGTTCCCCCCTACACCTGAAGATAAGATTTTGTAAAACAACCCATTTCTCCAAACAGAATCGAATGCCTTTTTGAAATCTACAAAACAGGCATACAATTTGCCCCCGGGCGTGGATATCTGCTTATCAACTAGAGTTTTGAGAACAAAAATGTTGTCACTTGTGCGAAAATTCGTTCGGAAACCAGATTGAAATGGAGACAGTATATTGTTATCTTCGAGAAAGCATTGAAGTCGTTTGTTTAGCACAAATGTAAATAATTTTCCGACGCAACTTGAGATAGCAATTCCTCTATAATTTGATGGATTTGTTGGGTTACCACTTTTGAATATCGGTACTAAGACGCTCTGACTCCACTGATGGGGAAATTTTCCTGACTGAAGGGTGGTGTTGAAGAGTTTCTTTAAAGGTTGTAAAAGTAGACTTCCGCCGCATTTTAGCATCTCATTGATAATGGAATCTGTTCCACATGATTTATTGGCTTTCAGATTGCGAAGGCCTTCTAGAATTTCTTCTTCCGAGATATCAAAGTCCAGTGGATTCCCTACTGAATTTTCAAGCGTGTTAAGAATGTTTTCTATGTGTCTTTGGTATCCCGCGTCTGATAGTGATGTTATGTTATCTGTCGATATGTTAAGTTTTTCAGGCCATTCTTGAGCTGCATGTTGGATGAAGTCTTTATTTGGTTCTTTATTATCAACAAGATTGTTTAAGGTTTTAAAATGAGTCACCCATTCTTCAGGGTTAATGACGTTATCATCCTTTTGTTTTACATTGTCTTCCTGTCTTAGTGATTTGATTTCCCTCCAAAACTTTTGTGGATTTTCCTTACTGAGTTTTCTGAGATTGTTTAGTTGTTTTTCTTTGAAGTGTCTTTTCTCTGTTTTGATTTTCTTTTTGTACAATTTTAAATTACAGAAGTATGCATGGCGAACATCAAGTTTCCACGGGCACTTAGAGTATTGAGCGGCTAATTGTTTAATTTTGTGTTTGAGAGATGCACATGAATGGTTGAACCATGGTTTACTTTTCTTTTTTCTTTTCTTGCTATTGTTGTGGGTAATTTTGCGCAGAGATTTATCAGCTACATGTGTGATTATATCAGAAAATTCTTTTACCGCTTTATCTACGTCATAAAAAGATTTAGCAGTAAAGTTTTGCAAGATTTGTGATATCGGAGGATCCTGTAATGCCTCTGTGAATTTGGATTTGGAGTTATCATCCCAAACATATTTAGTTGGTAATGGGTTTGTTGGGGGTATGGCTGGTGTTACATATGGTGAGTAGTTAGTTGAGATTGAGCATTCAATTAAACAATGGTCAGAGAAAATAGATATATCGTTAACTTTAAAATATTGAACCATTGTGAGGAATTCAGAGTTGACAATGCAGTAATCAATTAAGCTTGAGCCGTTGTATTTATGACAAGTGAGCTTTCCAGACAGATCTCCCGGTACCCGACCGTTTACTATGGTCAGATCGGCTGCTGAACAAAGCTCTATAAGTTGGTTACCGTATTTATTTATTCCCTTGTCACAGCTTGCCCTGGGTCTTATATCGTTTTTAAGGTCTACAAGGTTGTGGTTAAGACAGTCGTCTTGAATGATAGTTTCCTGCAGAGGGCCTGTTCTCGCGTTTAGGTCACCTAGCAGTATAATATTTCCTTGGTTGGAGAATCTACTGATATCATCATGTAAGATGTCAAAGAGCAGGTTGTTGTTTGTTTCGAAATGCGTTGAATATTCAGGAGAAAAGTAGACACCTCCAATAAAAAGGTCCCGCTCTAATCCAAAAAAAGATTTGTCTAATTTGCACCACAAAAAATCAGGGTGTCTCGTGGGGAGTTTTGTGATGCCTTTTGTGTATTTCTGTCGGAACATGAAAACTATACCACCTGAATTTCTTTTTGACTTCTTTTTTAAGTTTCTGTCGCTTCTAAAATAGCTAAATGATTCTACTCTAAAGTCTTCTCCTGGTCTAAGCCATGTTTCTTGAAGACACACAAAATCAAATTGTTCTAAATAAGAAATAAAATCTCCATCTACACTTTTGCGTCTAAGTCCGCCCATGACGGAATCACTTTGGCTCTGAAAGGTGGCGTGGGCTTGAAGCTTGTCGGTATAGACAATTCGAACAATAGAAGCGACGGCATTGCCTTGGTATCTAGCTACCCGGGAAATACTGATTTTATGATCGGATCTCAAAGGAAGAGTGGTGTGAGAAATATATCCTGCTTGGTATTTCTTCGTGACCAGGTAAGCACCTTACCGGCGAGGCGTTTCGAGTTCCAAGGCGCTAAGGGAGGCGCCTATTCGATCTGCCCCGATTCAAAATTTTCCCAAGACAATCTGAATATAAAGCCCGGTACGGGTAGTACAGACAATCGCAACCAAACCACCGATTTTGCTGCAGGATACATGGAGAAAAGCACCGCTGGTACAAGGTTAAACACCATTATAATGCAAGATGTCTACAAAACGCTTACTCCACTTGGTGAAACTAGTGTCACGTTACCAGTTGCAAAGCGAACGACATCTCTCTACTTGATATCGCTAATAGGTTTACCCGGACTAATACTAATCATAGCGATGGTCTTCATTATCTACAAGCACAAAACTATCAGCAAAGCCGCTCCAAATGTACCAGATACTACAAACAGACCGCATATCGTGCAGTCAGGTAAATGTACGACAAGCCTTACCACAGCCACACAAGGACCGAACCAAAAACTGTCCAACTGCCCTGATGGCATCGACGTGGAAGGGACACGCGCCCGCGGTCGCCTTTCAGTGGTATCCATCCACAGCTATGAGGAGGTAAAGGACGAAGACGTCTACGATCCGTCTACAGGTCACAACTACTCTGAAATCAAGGACGAAGACGTCACTGACACTGTAGTGCAATACACAGGGAACAACAACGAACCGAGCAACGCTGCTCAAAATGTACCAGTTGTCACCGCCCCAGTGCAATTTGGCCATCAGATCATCGATGTAACGCAGCTTATTGGCAATCCGATGTACACAAAATCGAACCAACCTTTGCCTCCGCCCTCAGAGAGTACTGACCGGCCCAGACAAATCCCCCACCGCCGCTCTCAGCATAGCCTCTCCACTAACAAGTACTGTGATATGAAAGACGAGGAAGTCTATGACCCGACTAGAACTCACACTTACTCCGAGATCAAGGACGAAGAGGCTCAAGGCATGCCTGCAAATGTTGTGAAAGTCAAGAGCAGCAAACTTAATAGCACCTCTCAGAAAAATGCACCAAATGTCATCACCACGCCACATGGTAGCCGCCAGTTTATCGATTCCTCACATCTCATCAGCAATCCGATGTATAAAAAATCCTCTGTCCAGCCTACCGATTGTTCTGGTCCAAAAGAACAAATAAACCAGCGTCAGTCAACACTTTCCACCCACAGTTACTGCGAAATCAATGAAGAGGAGGTTTATGACCCGTCTCTAACCCACACCTACTCCGAAATCAAGGATGACGAGGTCAGTGCACTTTCCGCGCCAAATGAGAACAGGGAACAATGCGAAAAGGAACAGAGCGACCAGAGTTTGGAGGGGGGCGACGACGTGCGAAAGAACGAACAAGAAGAAGACCCAGACGATGACGTCGTGACGTTCTACGCTGCTGTCGCAGAGGTGGCACTTTCTCCGTCTGTGAATAAACGGGACACACAACAGCGATACGGCACGGGTCCGGAAAATACAGTGAGCTCTCCTTTGTACTCAGCTGCGAAACAACATTGTACAGGACTGGAAAAGAAATAGAAATAATGCTTAAAATTGATTCGATGAATTTTTGTATGTAGAATTTGTGCTATACTTGTTGAATGTATTGTATTATATTGTATTGTATAACCTAACAAACAGATCTCGATATTTTTAGATCTTGATAAAAAAAATAGTACAAAGCAAAATTCTGCAGGACCAGGTGTTCATTTACTCCGTACAAATGAGCCACACGCGAGGCAAATGGAAAATGAACACTTTACGGCGATTACAGGTGCCGGAAGGAAAAGTAATCCAAGGACTTAAGTACCAAGTCATGACAAGCCATGGGCTTACTATAGTATCCTGGGACTGATGCATGAGCCAGGAAGTAGCTTGGACAAAATGGCCACCGCGCTGCGATTGATCCACCGATGAAACACTGAACAGAGAAGCAAGAAGAAAAAAAAGACTTCTGACCTCCTAAATGATACAGCTTTCATTAACTCTTGAAGTTGAACAAATGACAAACATTCATGGGGCATACAAGCTCATTCGGTGTGCGCATACACATTGTCGTAGTATATTAATGTTAGGATGAGGGATCCAAATCAAAAAGTGATTTTTTGTAGAGCTGTTATGGTTGTAGTAGTGACTAATATGTTTGAATAAACAATCTTTAGATGTCCTTCTGGCCACGTGACGTTTTTGTGATGCGTTAGTCTCAATTCTTCCTACCGCCAATCGATCAATCCTACAGTACATGAGTGAATACTTAGATAATACCAATAATGGCCAACGTTAGAGCAATGGCCTGAATTCCCACTCCAAACCGTCTGACCAAGTTAGGAATAAAAGTCTAGTAGGAGTTGATTGACCTAGGAGAGTCTTGTCCAGACTGCAAAGTACTGACTGAAATTCCACGGCAACTTGTTTGTCCGTATTTGGCCCAATTCTTCTCTTTTTTTTCATCAAGCCGACACGTCTGCTTGGAGACTAGGTAGGAGGCAGCCTGGCCTGATCGTGGACAGTATGAGTGAGCTGCAGGTGTCAGCTTAACCCTATTCAGACCGGGGGGGGGGTGTCTTTTGAGTCTGAATAGGGTTAAGTAGTTTGTTCAAACGGCACTCAGTTCGGTGGCCGTAAAACCCGATCATGCCTATTTCAACATATTCAGCAGAGGGGGAGGCCGGAGGGGGTATTATCAATTTTTAGCTATCAATGAGAAGATATTCAAACATGTACAAAATATCTAGGACAAATTAACATAGAAAGCGGATATTAGTTCCTGCATAACTAAACCGTCTAGAGAGTGGTTCCATGCAACGTTGGTCTATTTTCTTTGTCTGACGTAAATTTTACAGTAAATTCCACACGTATTGTACTCTGTAGACAAGTGTTTATTCATATTTTTTTCTTAAAGAGATGGCCAAACATTTAAAAGAATCGCAAACTACCACTTGTCTAGGTCTCGATGCATTGGCAAAGATATACAGAAATTTAAAAATTTGCAAAACATTCTATGACAGACTCATTATGTTAACCGTCACACACCACGTGTTTCCCGTGCGTCGGTCGGATTAAACTGATTTAAAAGCTTATTCCTTTTTCAACAAAATACTATAAAGGCGCAGATAAAACACAACTAGCGTCATAGACACTTATTGTATCCGCAAAGCAAGGTTGGGTTTGTTACGACTTGTGCACCGAACGGCATAAGAAAAGGAAAGTTTTGTTTCTGTGTTTTTCTTGTACAGTCGCCAGTTGCAAAGGCTACTCTGGGGCCCGGCACACAGTTCCCGATAATTCCTCATCAGTAGCAAAAGAAGGCTTCGAACGTGTCGATCATGAAGCAGACCGTCTGCTGGCTCCTGGTGACCTGTTCTGTTCTCGGCAGCGCCACGGCGACACAGCTCCAGTCTCTCAGCCCCAAGTGCTTACTAGCTCCCTGGGACGCCTGCGTGCCCGACAACATCAAGGTTCGTGACAGTTCCTACCACAGCATTACTTGCATATGCCTGCCTTGCAGTGGTCATGCCCGCGGTGTGTGTGCCCCTCTTTCCGACATCTCAACCTTCCCTGCTGCCCAGTGGGTCGCCCTGCGAGGCGTCCCCGTCGGAAACCTGTCCTCGGAAACCCTGGGACTCGTCGATGCATCGTCATTGACGGTCCTTGTTCTCTTGAATGCTGGAATAGGCACTATAGAAAACAACACATTTACCGCGTTTCCATACCTGCGGTCAGTGCATCTAGATTATAACACTTTGACGCAGCTGAAACGGGCTTATTTCTCCGGCTGGAACAAACGCCACAACCTTACCGTCTACATGTCATTTTCCTATAACCGTATTGCAAAACTAGAAGATGGTTGTTTCGACGAAATCTCGTATCTCGGAATGTTAGATTTGTCCCACAATTTGCTGTCGGAAGTAGCGAGCGGATGGTTCCGTAGTCTTGCCTTCCTACACACACTGATTCTGAGTCACAACGAGATCGAAGCCATTTCCGCAAACGCCTTGAATTCTCTTTACCATCTGCGAGTCCTGATCTTAAGCCACAACCCTCTGACGTGCCTGAGCGAGAGAACACTTTCGGGGCTGCCACTTCAAACTGTCAGTGTAGGGGGAGAGCGTACCTGGGAACAAGATATGAGAATGGACTGGAGTCTTATAATGGACAAAACTACACATGCCTTTCTTCAGGGGAAACACGAGATACTCCTTCGTATCGATAATCTGCGATTCTGCCTCATATATTCGGTTGCGCAGAAACACTTCCAACTCAACTGGATTCTTCTGGATAAATACTCGTCCAAGGGACAAGAACCCGGGTGTTCGTCGTTTGCGCTAAGCCCCTTAAATATCCGACCTCCGTTTGTTGTCACAACTGCTTTGGGGGGACCCGAAAAGTACTTTCACCCAACTTCTTACCTGTGCCCAGAAGCATGGAACAGACATGACGGAATCACGTTGGTTCTAAAGGACGGCGTGGNTATTGGGGGCCAAGTGTTGCAAAATTAAACGTATACATAGAACGAATTTTCTCTCACACAGAAGGGTTGAAAAAGGTCTCACACACAGACAGATTTTTCTCTCTCACACAACAGTTGAAAAAGGTCGCACACATTGACAGATTTTTCTCTCCCACACAACCGTTGGAAACGGTCGCACACATCGACAGATTTTTTTCTCCCACTCCAAAGTTGAAAAACTTCGCACACAGTCACAGATTTTCAAATATTTTCCTATACCATTCTTCACAAATGTTATAAATGCAAGCATATACAGACGGTTTCTCGGTTCAACATGTACTTTATTCTTCAATATAGAGGCTATTATATTGTTTTAGTGAATACCGTGACCGGTATTCAAATCCATTTCTATTTCAGCATTAATGATACAATGGCCAGCATGGCTTTGACTTTTGACCTGTTATATAGCTTATATGATTTGCCTTTTTCCCATAGAGACACCTCATATAACGTCCTTGATTTGAAATATACCGTAGCTGGAATGTCTCTGGATTCATAGAATGCACTCACACATGTCATATAAGTTGTCCTTCACCGACTCAAACTTGCACGCTCGATATCTTTCTTAGATACTCTTTCCGATCGTTCGTGCAGTCATACATAATATCTGTAAAAACAAATATTATCCAAAAACTGAGGCTGAATTTTTTTTCACATACACAGCAAGAAGTTTCTGCAAGTCAGTCACCCATGGTAAGAAAGCTTAAGGTGGAAAAAAATCCGTCCCTGAAGAGAACTGTTTAAAAGATCCTTGTTCGGATGTATAAGTACGACGACTTTAAAGTTTTGGGGGTTGATTGCATTCTTCACATAGTACAGACACCACGAGAATATGTCTCGGCAACAAATGTGCAATTTTTTGTCTCAAACACTTGCAGAAATCAACTCTCAAACACATATCGAATTATTCTTTCCAAAGACAAACTATTCTTTGATACAGCAGACATTTTTATTCCGACACACAAACACTAGAATTCTCTCTCACACACAGCACCAAAAAGTTCTCTCACTTCGCGAGGCTTTCCCTGCCAACCCGGCTGTAGGAGTGAGCGACTTTTTTCGTCTGAGTGAGTGCGAACTTTTGTCGATGTGAGAGCGCTTTCGGAGTAGTGAAAGAACCAACTTCTTTTAGTATTTTTTACTTAAAACCCAAAAATAAACGCAGACATTTTGTTTAGTTTGTAACGATATACACTATACAATACCAATCACTTACACCAAATATTAAAGATATTGTCTTGACAATCAATCTTTTTCCGACACACAACGCTGAAATTCTCTCTCACACACAGACCAAAAAGTTCTCTCACTTCGGGAACTTCCCCTGCCAACCCGGCTGTAGGAGTGAGCGCTTTTTTGGGTCTGAGTGAGTGCGAACTTTTGTCGATGTGAGATCGCTTTCGGAATAGTGAAAGAACAACTTCCTTCAGTATTTTTTACTTAAAACCCAAAATAAACACTGACATTTTGTTTAGTTTGTAACGATATACACTATACAATACCAATCACTTATACCAAATATTAAAGATATTGTCTTGACAATCAATCTTTTTCCGACACACAACGCTGAAATTCTCTCTCACACATAGACCAAAAAGTTCTCTCACTTCGGTCGGCTTCCTTGCCAACCCGGCTGTAGGAGTGAGCGCTTTTTTGGGTCTGAGTGAGTGCGAACTTTTGTCGATGTGAGAGCGCTTTTGGAGTAGTGAAAGAACAGCTTCCTTCAGTATTTTTTACTTAAAACCCAAAATAAACGCAGACATTTTGTTTAGTTTGTAACGATATACACTATACAATACCAATCACTTATACCAAATATTAAAGATATTGTCTTGACAATCAATCTTTTTCCGACACACAACGCTGAAATTCTCTCTCACACACAGACCAAAAAGTTCTCTCACTTCGGTCGGCTTCCTTGCCAACCCGGCTGTAGGAGTGAGCGATTTTTTGGGTCTGAGTGAGAGAGAAATTTGGTCGATATGAGAGCGCTTTCGGAAGATTGAAAGAATAACTTCTTTCAGTATTTTTTCACTTCAAACGCAAGATAAACACTGACATTTTGTTTACTTTGTTACGATATACACTATATAATACAATCATTTATTCCATAGATATGGTCTTGACAATCAATCTTTTTCCGACAAAAGTAGTATTTCCTGAGGAGATAAGGCAGTTTCGATAGCAAATTCAGATTTAGCAGGGCCTAGGGTTACCAAAAACAGCCCAGGAATGTTACACCCACTGCTAACTAAAGATCATGCATATTTTGCATTTAGTCATTTATATGTCAGCTCTTTATAAGTACTTTTTGTCTACAAGCATTGTAGGATCTCCTAAGTCACAGGTTGCGCATTCCTGGAGAGCTGTCTGGTACACTGTATATATTTACAGGGGAGGGAGTTGTTTTCCGGAGCTGCGCAGAAAGTGCCCGGTGCCTACCCTTAGCCTTTTTCTTTTAGATAATTTTTTTCCCTGGGCAAATTTCGATCACAAAGGTCTATGTTTCTGCAAGAGTGACTGAAGCATGTATATTTTTAAAATCTTGCCAAAAATTGTGACCTTTGGCATGCTTTGACCTATGAGTGACCTTTATATTCATGACTGGGACATGGACTGATCCATTAGGGGAGGGGGTGCAATCCTGACATCATGACAATCATCTGGCTGTAGCTCGTTAAAATGCCGGAGTTGAACTCGGGCTTTTTGAACCAAAACAAACCTAACAAATCCAGCTTTGCAGTGGGGGTAAAGACTTGAGGTTTGAAATGTAGGTAAATGTGTTTTTAAGTGATTGTTTGACATGGCTTAACCATGTAGGGAATGGGCAATTCGATTTAGCAGCCCCTCCCCTACAACCCTTTGATTAGAAATAATTACAACCAAATTGTAAATTAGGGTGGTGGATATGCAAGGATTGGCAAATAAAAAATTGCTAATTGTGTAAGAATGGATGGCTTGTTGGGCACTGTCATGCAATAAACAATTAAGTAGGACAGTAAAAACTCATACAGTAAGGTACCTGTATAACTGTGACACATTGTGCTAAAGAATGGATATAAGATTTAAAGGTTTTTCATTTGAACATGTAGGATTTACTTTATTCAAGTTGGCAAAAAGGTATTTTGGCAGCATATTGGCCTCTGAATTCATCAACATTTTACAGATAAAAGAAGATGCATTGGCAAAAACAATACTGTACATTGTTCTGAGCAAAGTAACTTTGAATCAAACCAATGAGAAGGAATGTGCGAGGAATTTTTCAAAGGAAGAGTGTCCATGCTCATCACCTTTGGGATCTTTGACGCAAAGCAAGCATTATCTGATTAGAAAATACTTTTATAGTTTATGTTTTTGTAGAATAGACATCGAATACAGGTGTGACTGAAAAGTCTAAATCAGTTCCCAATAAAATACGTTAGGTTATAATATTAGCTGTAGCTGTAGAACACACTTACATTAGATTTTAATTATACTACATGTATAGTCATTGGGGTACATTGAAGCACAAGGTAGACAATACATGCAAGAAGAGCCTATTCATAGAAAGATTTTATACTTGCAACAGCAAGCAATTTCTGCAGAAACATAATAATCACATGGATGCCCAGTAGATGCCCTATATCAGCTATTATAATAGTGCAAGCATTGATGTTGTCGTTGTTATTGTTGAGTTTGCCTGCACGAGACAACTAGTCTAGTGCGATAGTTTACGCCTTTGAGATTGCTCTATGCTACATGTATGTAAGATATCTAAGGGACGAAAGTCATTTGGTAGTGCTGGAAAGTGTGTTCGTATTTGTTCAAGTGGGTTACAGGTGCAGGATGCAATTTTTCTGATACTTTAGTGTTCAAAACCAATAAAGATGCAACTTAGTCATGCCAATGTGTTCCCTATGTTTTCCATTGATAACAATAGCTATCTACAACTCAAAAACCACAACCATAGCATGTCAGGAACACGAAAAATAAAAAATGAAAGTTCCGCTGCTGAACCTTAGAAAGCCACTAGGAGGCCCATTAACTCAAAAACCACAACCATAGCATGTCAGGAACACGAAAAATAAAAATTGAAAGTTCCGCTGCTGTACCTTAGAAAGCCACTAGGAGGCCCATTAACTCGAACTTGGCCTGCCTTTTACTAAATATCATCTTGATCCCACCAGTGCTTCTCGAGTTAGGCTGTTCACACCTAAACACTCCCCACATATTACCACAATATCTTTAATATTTGGTATCAGTGATTGTTATTATATGGTTTACATCGTTACAAACTTAACAACATGTCAGTATTTTTTTTGTGTTTGAAGTAAAGAAATACTGAAGGAAGTTATTCTTCCACTACTCCGAAAGCGCTCTCACAACGACAAAATTTCGCTCTCACTCAGACCGAAAAATTCGCTCACTTCTACAGCCGGGTTGGCAGGAGAGCCTCCCGAAGTGAGAGAACTTTTTGTTCTGTGTGTGAGAGAGAATTTTAGCGTTGTGTGTCGGAAAAAGATTGATTGTCAAGACATTATCTTTGGTATAAGTCATCGTTTTTGTATGATGTTTATCGTTTCAAACTGTACAGAATGTCAGTTGTTGATTTGAGTCTAAAGTAAATAAACTTCCAGTAAGTTATTCTTTCACTATTCCGAAAGCGCTCTCACATCGACCAAATTTCGCTCTCACTCAGACCGACAAATTCGCTCACTTCTACAGCAGGGTTGGCAGGAGAGCCTCCCGAAGTGGGAGAACTTTTGGTTCTGTGGGTGAGAGAGAATTTTAGCGTTGTGTGTCGGAAAAAGATTTATCGTCAAGACAATGTCTTTGGTATCAGTGATTGTTATTGTATGGTGTATATCTTTTCAAACTGAACAAAATGTCAGTGTTTATTTTGCATTTTAAGGTAATAAACCTCCAGGAAGTTGTTCTTTCACTACTCCAAAAGCACTCTCAAATCGACGAATTTTCTCTCTCACTCAGACAAAAAATTCGCTCACTCCTAGAGCTGGGTTGGCAGAGAAAGCCTCCCGAAGTGACAGAACTTTTTCTGTGTGAGTGGTAGAGAATGTCAGCGTTGTGTGTCGGAAAAAGATTGATTGTCAAGACAATATCTTTGGAATGAGTGGTTGTTATTGTATGGTGTATACTAGTATTGTTTCAAATTGAACAAAATGTCAGGGTTTATTTTGCGTTTGAAGTAAAAAAAACAAGTGCTTTTAAAAAAAGCTGGCATTTTGCCAAGGTTTGCGTGTGTGAACGTTTTTTTTTCTAGTTATTAGAATGTCATATAAATAGAACAGAGTAACTTATCCTGATATGGTCACATGGAGAGATTCACAAATATGCAAATGACTTTATGTCCAGAAATATGAAAATAAATATGTTTAGTGAAACTTTTTGTCATACAGTATGCAGTTATTTTCGAGAAAATCAATTTATTCTTGTGATATAGATGTTGTATGGGCATTTTATGGAAAGTTAGAACGACATATATGCAGAGTAACGCACGTCTCACAGTTCGTTCATTCAAACATCCCAACAGCGAAAAAATGCAGAAGTAGAACAGGTGCAAAGGTGAGTTTTAATGTTCTATACAAAAGTATTGTTAATTAGTATTTTAATGGATGTAAAAATTAGTATTTTAATGGATGTAAAAAAAGGAAAAAAAAGACAGTTAAAAAAAATTTCCTCTCCGGATTCGAACCCGGTACATTGGTTTTCCTTGCGCAAACTTTCCCAATGCGCTAGTGGAACATGTTGCAGAATATTGGTTTTAACAGGTATTGACCTGTTTGGCATGGATTGAACAGGTCCGTTCATTCCAAGATTCCAACATCTCAACATCACCACGGCGACTACTCTGGCCACAAGGAATTTCTTCTTTCACTACTAGTACTCCGAAAGCGCTCTCACATCGACGAGTTTTCTCTCTCACCAAAAAATCGCTCACTCCTACAGCCAAATTGGCGGGG
Source organism: Branchiostoma floridae (assembly GCF_000003815.2). Classification (NCBI taxonomy): domain Eukaryota; kingdom Metazoa; phylum Chordata; class Leptocardii; order Amphioxiformes; family Branchiostomatidae; genus Branchiostoma; species Branchiostoma floridae. The sequence continues at coordinate 30,190,213 of NC_049980.1, read as the reverse complement.
AAGCCTCCCGAAGTGAGAGAACTTTTTGTTCTGTAAGTGAGAGAGAATTTTAGCGTTGAGTGTCGGAAAAAGATTGATTGTCAAGACCATATCTATGGAATGAATGATTGTATTATATAGTGTATATCGTAACAAAGTAAACAAAATGTCAGTGTCTATCTTGCGTTTGAAGTGAAAAAATACTGAAAGAAGTTATTCTTTCACTCTTCCGAAAGCGCTCTCACATCGACCAAATTTCTCTCTCACTCAGACCCAAAAATTCGCTCACTCCTACGGCCGGGTTGGCAGGGAAAGCCTCCCGAAGTGAGAGAACTTTTTGTTCTGTGTGTGAGAGAGAGTTTTATCGTTGAGTGTCGGAAAAAGATTAATTGTCAAGACATTATCTTTGGTATAAGTCATCGTTATTGTATGATGTATATTGTTTCAAACTGAATAGAATGTCAGTTGTTGATTTGAGTCTAAAGTTAATAAACCTCCAGGAAGCTATTATTTCACTACTCCGAAAGCGCTCTCACATCGACGAATTTTCGCTCTCACTCAGACCCGAAAAATCGCTCACTCCTACGGCCGGGTTGGCAGGGGAGCCTCCCGAAGTGAGAGAACTTTTTGTTCTGTGGGTGAGAGAGAATTTTAGCGTTGTGTGTCCGTAAAAGATTGATCGTGTATATCTTTATCTTTAATATTTGGTATAAGTGATGGGTATTGTATAGTGTATATCGTTACAAACTTAACAAAATGTCAGCGTTTATTTTGCGCTTAAAGTGAAATAATACTGAAGAAAGTTATTCTTTCACTATTCCGAAAGCGATCTCACATCGACAAAAGTTCGCACTCACTCAGACCCAAAAAAATCGCTCACTCCTACAGCCGGATTGGCAGGAAAGCCTCCCGAAGTGAGAGAACTTTTTGGTCTGTGTGTGAGAGAGAATTCAGCGTTGTGTGTCGGAAAAAGATTGATTGTCAAGACAATATCTTTAATATTTGGTATAAGTGATTGGTACTGTATACTGTATATCGTTACAAAGTAAACAAAATGTCGGCGTTTATTTTGGGTTTTAAGTAAAAAATACTGAAGGAAGTTGTTCTTTCACTACTCCAAAAGCGCTCTCACATCGACAAAAGTTCGCACTCACTCAGACCCAAGAAAGCGATCACTCCTACAGCCGGGTTGGCAAGGAAGCCTCCCGAAGTGAGAGAACTTTTTGGTCTGTGTGTGAGAGAGAATTTCAGCGTTGTGTGTCGGAAAACTATTGATTGTCAAGACAATATCTTTAATATTTGGTATAAGTGATTGGTATTGTATAGTGTATATCGCTACAAACTAAACAAAATGTCTACGTTTATTTTGCGTTTTAAGTAAAAAATACTAAAAGAAGTTGTTCTTTCACTACTCCAAAATCGCTCTCACATCGACAAAAGTTCGCACTCACTCAGACCCAAAAAATCGCTCACTCCTACATCCCCGTTGGCAGGGAAGCCTCCCGAAGTGAGAGAACTTTTTGTTCTGTGTGTGAGAGAATTTCCGCGTTGTGTGTCGGAAAAAGATTGATTGTCAAGACAATATCTTTAATATTTGGTATAAGTCATTGGTATTGTATAGTGTATATCGTTACAAACTTAACAAAATGTCAGTGTTTATTTTTGGTTTTAAGTGAAAAATACTAAAGGAAGTTGTTCTTTCACTACTCCAAAAGCGCTCTCACATCGACAAAAGTTCGCACTCACTCAGACCCAAAAAAGCGCTCACTCCTACAGCCGGGTTGGCAAGGAAGCCGACCGAAGTGAGAGAACTTTTTGTTCTGTGTGTGAGAGAGAATTTCAGCGTTGTGTGTCGGAAAAAGATTGATTGTCAAGACAATATCTTTAATATTTGGTATAAGTGATTGGTATTGTATAGCGTATATCGTTACAAACTTAACAAAATGTCAGTGTATATTTTGGGTTTTAAGTAAAAAATACTAAAAGAAGTTGTTCTTTCACTTCTCCAAAAGCGCTCTCACATCGACAAAAGTTCGCACTCACTCAGACCCAAAAAATCGCTCACTCCTACAGCCGGGTTGGCAAGGAAGCCTCCCGAAGTGAGAGAACTTTTTGGTCTGTGTTGAGAGAGAATTTCAGCGTTGTGTGTCGGAAAAAGATTGATTGTCAAGACAAGATCTTTAATATTTGGTATAAGTGATTGGTATTGTATAGTGTATATCGTTACAAACTGAATAAAATGTCAGTGTTTATTTTGCGCTTAAAGTGAAAAATACTAAAAGAAGTTGTTCTTTCACTACTCCAAAAGCGCTCTCACATCGACAAAAGTTCGCACTCACTCAGACCCAAAAAAAGCGCTCACTCCTACAGCCGGGTTGGCAAGGAAGCCTCCCGAAGTGAGAGAACTTTTTGTTCTGTGTGTGAGAGAGAATTTCAGCGTTGTGTGTCGGAAAAAGATTGATTGTCAAGACAATATCTTTAATATTTGGTATAAGTGATTGGTATTGTATACTGTATATCGTTACAAACTAAACAAAATGTCTGCGTTTATTTTGGGTTTTAAGTAAAAAATACTAAAAGAAGTTGTTCTTTCACTACCCCAAAATCTCTCTCACATCGACAAAAGTTCGCACTCACTCAGACCCAAAAAATCGCTCACTCTTCCAGCCCCGTTGGCAGGGAAGCCTCCCGGAGTGAGAGAACTTTTTGTTCTGTGTGTGAGAGAGAATTTTAGCGTTGTATGTCGAGAAAAAGATTGATTGTCAAGACAATATCTTTAATATTTGGTATAAGTGATTGTTATTGTATAGTATATATCGTTTCAGACAAAACAAAATGCCAGTGTTTATTTTGCGTTTTTAGTAAAAAATACTAAAAGAAGTTGTTCTTTCACTACTCCGAAAGCGCTCTCACATCGACAAAAGTTCGCACTCACTCAGACCGAAAAAAGTCGCTCACTCCTACAGCTCCGTTGGCAGGGAAGCCTCCCGAAGTGAGAGAACTTTTTGTTCTGTGTGTGAGAGAGAATTTTAGCGTGGTGTGTCGGAAATAGATTGATCATCAAGACAAAATCTTTAATATTTGGTATAAGTGATTGGTATTGTATAGTGTACATCGCTACAAACTAAACAAAATGTCAGCGTTTATTTTGCGTTTAAAGTGAAGAAATACTGAAGGAAGCTGTTCTTTCACTATTCCGAAAGCGCTCTCACATCGACAAATGTTCGCACTCACTCAGACCCAAAAAAGCGCTCACTCCTACAGCCGGGTTGGCAAGGAAGCCTCCCGAAGTGAGAGAACTTTTTGTTCTATGTGTGAGAGAGAATTTCAGCGTTTTGTGTCGGAAAAAGATTGATTGTCAAGACAATATCTTTAATATTTGGTATAAGTGATTGGTATTGTATAGTGTATATCGTTACAAACTAGACAAAATGTCAGTGTTTATTTTGCGTTTTAAGTAAAAAAAACTAAAAGAAGTTGTTCTTTCACTACTCCAAAAGCGCTCTCACATCGACAAAAGTTCGCACTCACTCAGACCCAAAAAAGCGCTCACTTCTACAGCCGGGTTGGCAAGGAAGCCTCCCGAAGTGAGAGAACTTTTTGGTCTGTGTGTGAGAGAGAATTTCAGCGTGGTGTGTCGAGAAAAAGATTGATTGTCAAGACAATATCTTTAATATTTGGTATAAGTGATTGGTATTGTATGGTATATATCGTTTCAGACTGAACAAAATGCCAGTGTTTATTTTGCGTTTTTAGTAAAAAAAATCTAAAAGAATTTGTTCTTTCACTACTCCGAAAGCGCTCTCACATCGACAAAAGTTCGCACTCACTCAGACCCAAAAAAGCGCTCACTCCTACGGCCAGGTTGGCAGGAAAAGCCCTCGAAGTGAGAGAACTTTTTGTTCTGTGTGTGAGAGAGAATTTTAGCGTTGAGTGTCGGAAAATGACTGATCGTCAAGACAATGTCTTTGGTTTAAGTGATTGTTAGTGTATGATGTATATCGTTTCAAACTATACAAAATGTCAGTGTTTAACATGCGTTTTAAGTAAAGAAATGATGAAGGAATTTGTTCTTGCACTATTCCGAAAGCGCTCTCACATCGACCAAAGTTCGCACTCACTCAGACCAAAAAATCGCTCACTCCTACAGCCGCGTTGGCAGGGAAGCCTCCCGGAGTGAGAGAACTTTTTGTTCTGTGTGTGAGAGAGAATTTCTGCGTTGTGTGTCGGAATAAAGTGATTGTCGACGAACTGTCTATAACATAACAGAATGTCATTGTTAAAATGGTTTATTATTGGAAACTGAAGAAAATGACACTGTTCATTCCCTTTAGAAGTTAAGAAAACTTAAGGAAGTTATTCTTCCACTACTCCGAAAGCGCTCTCACATCGATCAATTTTCTGTCTCACCCAGACCAAACATTCGCTCACTCCTCCATCCGGGTTTGCAGGGGAGGCCTCCCGAAGTGAGAGAACTTTTTGTAATGTGGGTGAGAGAGAATTTTAGTATTGTGTGTCAGAATAATATTGATTGTCAAGACAATATCTTTGGTATAAGCGATCATTATAGTATGATGTATATCGTTGCAAACAAAATAAAATTTCAGTGATCATTGTGCATTTTAAGTAAATAAACCTCAATGAAGTTATTCTTCAACACTCCGAAAGCGCTCTCACATCGACCAAATTTCGCTCTCACTCAGACGAAAAAAAATCGCTCACTCCTCCAGCCTGATCGGCGGGAAAGCCCCCGAGGTGAGAGAACTTTTTGTTCCGTGGGTGAGAGAGAATTTCTGCGTTGTTTGTCGGAATGATATGATTGTCGAGGAAATGTCTATAATATAACAGAATGTCATTTTTGAAAAGGTTTATTATTTATTGGAAACTGAAGAAAATGACGCTGTTCATTGCCTTTAAGAAGATAAGAAAACTCAAGCAAGTTATTCTTCCACTACTCCGAAAGCGCTCTCACATCGACAAAGTTTCGCTCTCACTCAGACCAAAGTAATCGCTCACTCCTCCAGCCGGGTTGGTAGGGGAAGCCTCGCGGAGTAAGAGAACTTTTTGTTCCGTGGGTGAGAGAGAATTTCAGCGTTGTGTGTCGGAATAATATGACTGTCGAGGAAATGTCTATAATATAACAGAATGTCATTGTCAAAAAGGTTTATTGGTGGAAACAAGAAAATGACACTGTTCATTGCCATTTGGAAGTTAAGAAAACTCAAGCAAGTTATTCTTCCACTACTCCGAAAGCGCTCTCACATCGACCAAATTTCGCTCTCACTCAGACCAAAAAATCGCTCACTCCTCCAGCCTGATCGGCGGGGAAAGCCTCCGAGGTGAGAGAACTTTTTGTTCCGTGGGTGAGAGAGAATTTCTGCGTTGTGTGTCGGAATGATATGATTGTCGAGGAAATGTCTATAATATAACAGAATGTCATTTTTGAAAAGGTTTATTATTGGAAACTGAAGAAAATGACGCTGTACATTGCCTTTAAGAAGACAAGAAAACTCAAGCAAGTTATTCTTCCACTACTCCAAAAGCGCTCTCACATCGACCAAATTTCGCTCTCACTCAGACCAATAAAATCGCTCACTCCTCCAGCCTGATCGGCGGGGAAAGCCTCCGAGGTGAGAGAACTTTTTGTTCCGTGGGTGAGAGAGAATTTCTGCGTTGTGTGTCGGAATAAAGTGATTGTGTAGGAAATGTCTATAATATAACAGAATGTCATTTTTGAAAAGGTTTATTATTGGAAACTGAAGAAAATGACGCTGTACATTGCCTTTAAGAAGATGAGAAAACTCAAGCAAGTTATTCTTCCACTACTCCAAAAGCGCTCTCACATCGACCAAATTTCGCTCTCACTCAGACGAAATAAATCGCTCACTCCTCCAGCCGGGTTGGCGGGGAAAGCCCCCGAGGTGAAAGAACTTTTTGTTCTGTGGGTGAGAGAGAATTTCTGAGTTGTGTGTCGGAATAAAGTGATTGTCGAGGAAATGTCTATAACATAACAGAATGTCATTGTTAAAATGGTTTATTATTGAAAAATGAAGAAAATAACACTGTTCATTGCCATTTGGAAGTTCAGAAAACTCAAGCAAGTTATTCTTCCACTACTCCGAAAGCGCTCTAACATCGACCAAATTTCGCTCTCACTCAGACGAAAAAAATCGCTCACTCCTACAGCCGGGTTGGCAGGGAAAGCCTCCCGAAGTGAGAGAGCTTTTTGTGCTGTGTGTGAGAGAGAATTCTAGTGTTTGTGTGTCGGAATAAAAATGTCTGCTGTATCAAAGAATAGTTTGTCTTTGGAAAGAATAATTCGATATGTGTTTGAGAGTTGATTTCTGCAAGTGTTTGAGACAAAAAATTGCACATTTGTTGACGCGACATATTCTCGTGGTGTCTGCACTATGTGAAGAATGCAATCAACCCCCAAAACTTTAAAGTCGTCGTGCTTATACATCCGAACAAGGATCTTTTAAACAGTTCTCTTCAGGGACGGATTTTTTTCCACCTTAAGCTTTCTTACCAAGGGTGATTGACTTGCAGAAACTTCTTGCTGTGTATGTGAAAAAAAATTCAGCCTCAGTTTTTGGATAATATTTGTTTTTACAGATATTATGTATGACTGCACGAACGATCGGAAAGAGTATCTAAGAAAGATATCGAGCGTGCAAGTTTGAGTCGGTGAAGGACAACTTATATGACATGTGTGAGTGCATTCTATGAATCCAGAGACATTCCAGCTACGGTATATTTCAAATACATGTCTCTATGGGAAAAAGGCAAATCATATAAGCTATATAACAGGTCAAAAGTCAAAGTCATGCTGGCCATTGTATCATTAATGCTGAAATAGAAATGGATTCGAATACCGGTCACGGTATTCACTAAAACAATATAATAGCCTCTATATTGAAGAATAAAGTACATGTTGAACCGAGAAACCGCCTGTATATGCTTGCATTTATAACATTTGTGAAGAATGGTATAGGACAACACATGGTAAAAAAATCACCTTTTGAAAATCTGTGACTGTGTACGAAGTTTTTCAACTTTGGAGTGGGAGAGAAAAATCTGTCGATGTGTGCGACCTTTTCCAACGGTTGTGTGAGAGAGAAAAATCTGTCAATGTGTGCGACCTTTTTCAACTGTTGTGTGAGAGAGAAAAATCTGTCTGTGTGTGAGACCTTTTTCAACCCTTCTGTGTGAGAGAAAATTCGTTCTATGTATACGTTTAATTTTGCAACACTTGGCCCCCAAT
>NC_049980.1:30160957-30182694 GCF_000003815.2 Branchiostoma floridae | reverse complement strand
ACACCTGCTGTCTCAGTCTCACCTCTTCTTCGCTCTCCAGGTAGTGGAACACGCACCCGCCCAGTAGCACGTACGCCACGAACAACATACCCAGAAGCAGCAACTTCTTCACCCCCATGTTCTGGCTTCCCTTACTTTATGTCTCTGATGGTCTCACAAAATTTTCACGGTTACTGACGAAATCAGGCCTATACATTTGTATTTCCACCACTGGGTTGTTAGGTGTTTATATGATTATGGTACAGGAGGGAAAATATTTTATAGCAAGGGCGTAGCCGTTGGCGACAGCGGAGCTTAGAACTACTGTATTCCTGTTGATCTTCTGCTTGACAATGTGCGTAAGCGAAGCCAGGGGGTAGGTCTAACATTTCGGAGAAGAAAAGAGATGCAAACAGACTATTTCAACCATCTTCAAAGGTTTTCTTGCTTTTATTATCCTCGATGTCACTGTTGACAAATGACTGAGTTTGAAGGTGAGAGATGTGCTGTCGGTAGACTTCAGGAAAACCTGTGTTGTTCCCACATCAACAAACGCGTCATCGCAGGGGTTTTTAGGGACACTGAGCCTGTATCTTATGCAATCCAATGCCATTAAACAGGACCTCCGTAAACCCCTTCCACAGCCTCATCACACATGACTATTTCTGGCTTTTAGTCATTAGTCGAGATTCGGCCAATGAAAGAGGTCTATCTGGTCATGTGATCGTGAACTTGACAAAAAGGTCTATTAGAAAGGAACTGTTTAGATTGTTCACCGACAATTAATTTTGACATAACGTTCCATAAACCAATAAACACAATGTACTACACACATCTTCACGCTTTCCCCAAACACTTATGTAACCTTGTATAAATACACTTAGCACTTAAAAGTCACCGCCTTTGTCAGGATCATTGACAGAATTAAATCAGTACCATTGGATTTGGGGATTTCATGCAATGAATGGAAGTGTGCAGTCTGTCGCGCAATTAACTGGCTTGTACTTTATATGAATAAATGCACTATGGTATTCCCAGGAAATTGGTCTCCAGATAGCCTATCGTTGGGGGTGGCGTGGGGAACAAGTTTCTAAAAACAACTTCCATTTCCTTGAGAAAGGCAATTGACAAGACCTTCCTCATTCAAACCAAGTGTGAATGGGTCCCTGACTTGGTTGAAGGAGAGGGATGGTCTCCACCATCCAATACCATACCCCAGACACCTTGGATTAAAAACTTACTGCCCCAAAACTCTACCTCGTACCTTCTTTGTAATCAAAATCAGGACTTACAAATACACAATGGAACAAACAAGATTCATTAAAGGAAAAATGTTTAATTGCTCCATCTGTAAAATCCTCTGAATCTTCTGACCACCATCTGAGGCTATGCCTCCTCCAGTTCCACCAGAACACCGTTACAGTCTTTAGGATGTAGGAACACCACGGGCTTCCCGTGTGCGCCGATCTTCGGCTCCGGGTTCAGGGCACGGATCTGACTGGACGTCAGCTGTTTCACTGCCTCTGTGATGTTATCAACCTGTAGTTTTTAGGAAAGATATGATTATCATATGATTATCATAAGTATGTATACTTGTAAGAAAGGAGTAGAAACAGAGAGAAACAATATCCTGACTTTTGGGATTCGAACCTGCGCCGAATCCGGGCCGCCAGATTACAAACCCAGGAACACAAACCACTATGCTACAAAAGGCTGACAGCTGCTCAGCATTGTTGTCTGGCGGTACTTGAACCCCCTTGTTACATACTTAATGAATGGAACTAAGGCCACTCTGACTTGATTATATGGATGACAATTTTTCTGAGTGTCATATTGTTTTACAAACACACGTTGCGTAATTCGCCACAAGTGGAATTCCACAAAAGGTCCGCTGATCATGTATTCATTGATACATTATCTATTGGAAAATAACACTACCTTCTGGAGTGGAATGCCCCTTTAACCAATTATGCAACACTACCAAAACTTACCTCAATACAAATGTGATGGATTCCTCCTGCAGCATTCTTCTTTAAAAACCCTTCAATGGGACTTTTTTCACCAAGAGGGTGGAGCAACTGCAATGGACATTAGCATAAGTAATGATACTATCCTATCATAATCTATATAGTTCTATAAGCTCATAATTGATTTTATCTAGGGTCTCATGGTTACCATGTAATCGTATGTCTCCAATCTAGACAAAAACATTACCTTTGATATTGAACGATTCTGAAAGGAGGCACAGAAATACACCAACTCGTAGATACTCAAGCAACTAGATATGAAATTTTGGAAATAGTCAGACATTTCAGGTAGCATCCATTTCTTTCTGTCAGTGGCACTGTGCAAGATCTGTTGAAGAGCAAGAATTATATCAAACACATGGAATGTATTCTCACCTCCAGTTTTGTGTTTCCAAGCTCAACGAAGACCGTGTACACACCGTGTTCTGGCAACGGCTGGAAAAGACAACAAATTTTGTTACATCAATTTATCATCAGGCAGCATAGTAGGAGCATTAGTGTAGTACAATGTTCAGTCAAGTAGGGGTACCACAATATCAAGCAGTTATTTCCCATTTTGCCTGTGCCCCAGACTTATCTGCTGTGAAGTCATGGTACAAATGACATAAATGGTGACTTACCGTAACCTCGCTGACTTTGGCTCCCATCACATCTCTGTACAGGGCTGTAGCACTTTCTAGACCAGGAAAAAATAAATCTTTTCAAACTTCAAAGACAAAAATTCAAACTCCGTACACTATCATTGATATAAAGAGCAAAAACAAAATAAATTCTACCTCTTACCGTGGAGGTTAAAAAAACTCCTTGCTCATACACATGGTAAGAATGCATCTAGAGGTAAGAGTTGGACTGCCTATTCAACAAAGATTAGCAAATATCAAATGGAGAGGATTGAGTTTTGGATTTTTTTACGGCTTCCCAACAGGTGCACTTCCAAGCAGGTGCACTTTCAAACAGGTGCACTTTCAAACAGGTGCATGTCTGAACTTACATTTCCACCTTCTTGGAGGATCACCTCACTACACCCATTTGCAAGCCATTTATTTCAGTGCTCTTAAAAATTCTGGAAAATGACAGTTAGAGAGTTGTATTTGAAACAGTAACCATACGCATGACAGACAGTAACAATTTGTAATCACCCCATGATTAGAGCCAAGTTGATTGCCAGCCATAACCGACATCATAATTTCTCTATCAAGGAGGGTCTTTGTCTTGTACATAACTCCTTAATGATGTTAATGACATAAATCCAACTTGTAAAAACGTACCTAGATTTGGAACAGCGATGGCAACATGGTTCAACTTTCCAAGACTCCAGAGTCTCTCGCTGACTCCCTACATAGAAAACAAGGAGCAAAGTATGATCCTTAATAGTGTATAAGATCAGGTCATTCATTAAAGATGGCCAATCATCTGAGCTTGAAACACATTGTAACTAAATACATGCAGCGGCACAGTACTGAGGCTCTGTGACAAAACAGTCTGATTAAGGTGTGAAGTCGAAGTCTGATATATAAACTCACCTGTGGCACTGCTCCTGACATTGTTCTGGTGCAAGTTGGATGTCTCGGAAAAACTCCCTTCTGCTGTGTTCGGAATTTGAGATAAATCAAATCATTTGGTTATGTCAGAATCTTCACTTTTGATTACCTATTTTGTTATTACAAATGTATCTCCAAGCAGATGTGAGGACCCAGATCACTTTAGTGATTACGAATGTTTTTGCAAGATTTACGGCACGTTTCTAGTATAATTTACAATCTTTAATCTTCTTGGAATAAATAATTTTGCCAGGTAGAAGTATATAACACATCAGACCTCATTAAGGGCAAGGAGATTATTTAAACCTCCTTGGGTTAGGAGATTCCCTGCGAAAATCATTTTTCTAGCAATTCTAGCAAAGATTCTAGCCTATCGTTTTAACAACAGCACCTATAATGTTATATGAATCATTGGTCGATGCAATCAGCGCAGAGCAACGAAGTTTAGATACAAACCAACAGTGTTATTGTCGGAAGTCTGCGAATAAAAGTCACAAATGCCGCCATGATGCTTTGAGGTGAAAGGTCAGCTGAAGGTGGAGCACTCGTGTGCGCCGCCTGGCGACTTTAAGAAGAGGCGTAACGGTTATATTTGCTCACTTCACCTCAGTTCACCTCACCTGATTCTCACCTATCATGCCTATCCCTTGACCTCTGTATGGGTCAAGAAATGACAAATGTTACCTAGCTCACAGTGTCCGTTGCAGCCTCTTCCGAGCTATGTTTTACAGTTTTCTGTTGCTACTGACTCTTAACCGAGCTTTCGTACTCAGTCAAAACAAGGAGCTTTTATACAGCTCCTTGGTCAAAACCTGTGTTGACAGAACATGACAAGAAATCAGATCCCGTTTCAATGTTCCTTTATATCAGAATAATGTGCGGTACGGGTTTGAATAAAATTCTAGTCTGCACCAGATCCAGTGGAGGTTACCTGGCCGACAGATCACTGATCAATGACGTCATGACATCATGTGTGATGCCGCGATCCCAAGTTTATGAGAGGTCATGAGACATATCATGAATATTTATGACTTTTTTTACGTGAGTATAATGTGTAAATGACGTAGTGGCCCTCCTCCGACTTAATTTCATTGCACATAGCTTTACGTGTTAACTTGCAATTGTTATCATTATTACACTCTAGACCAATATGTTGAATATATGATGCAGATATACAGTTATAAAACACCTATTTTCTGGTTGCCCGGCGAGCTAGTCTAACTCCCTCACGCTCCAGACACTATAAATCAGTCCGATGTGCAAAAGGTGTAGCAGGTGGTCTTTTTATTCATCTATTATTTAGCAGGCATTGAATGGCATGGATAACCCAGTGGGAGCGCGTTATCACCTTTTAGAAGGGCAACAAAATACAATGACGGATACTGCACTTCTCTAGTTTAGGTGATATCCAGAATAGTTTGCAACCGAAGAACGATTTTATTACAGTTAATTTCAACTTTCCATTTTTTGTCACTAAAAGGGATGAATAAGCTAGCTGTTGGATGTTTCCTTGCAGTCGTTTCAATACAAATACCTCCAAAATACTTCGTACGACAGGTTTTGGGTCTGACAAATGAAATGAGGTAATAGTGTCCACACAGTAGATCAGATGATCAAGAAAATAACTTAGCCTGTCAAGGGAGCTCAAAGCTGTCCTACAACTGTCTTAGTCCAGTAATGTTGATTGTGACTGTTATAGTTCGTAACTGTCGCTTCTGATTTGTTTGTACTTGATATTAATGTTGCTATGGTCCTATCAATAGTGGCCAAGTGTACCAGAATACAGTAACAAGATCGCATGTTCATCGCAGTGCATTGTCTTTAGTCTGGTCCTAGCTATAGTGCTTGTAAAGTCTTTTCACAATCCTATAACGTAATATGACCTTGCTCTTTAATGGATAGTCAAACACACTGAATGTATATCTCACCAAGTCTCACTTTATAGATCGAAGAACAGATAGGAATCGGTCGCGTCCAGGCGCACGACCAGTCACAGTTGGCTCGTTATTATGTCTAATGTTAGCCTGGTACAGAAAAGTCTGATTGGCAGACTGTATTAAACAGAAACAGCCTGACGATTTTTGCCTCCAAACATCTGCTTGGAGATTCAGATGCTTCAAGCCACGGCGACGCCTTTCCCCCTTTAAGTTTAAGAAATTTTGGGAGCCGCCCACTTAGTGTTTGTTCTGTAAACGACGCCAAACCAGTATTTGAGTTAAGTGACCCTCTCTCTCTTCTTCACCGGGCGACATTGTAAACCAGTGTTTACAATGTTTGCTGAAGCCTTAAATACTCGGTGTTCTTTTTTCTCCGACATCATCGACCTGTACAGTCCGATGATGACAGGTATGTCGTGACAATGTTACATGTAATGTTAGTTGTTTGTTTTCCTGATGCTATATCGCATAATCATGTCCCCTGTACAGGAAGTTTGGGTTTAGATTGAGCCTTTAGAACTAATGAACTAGAAAATGATGCAGCGGTGGGTCAAATTGATTTTTTTTTAAAATACTGATTTCCTTGAGGTAAACTTAAGTAAAGTATAAAATTCTAGGGGAAAAATTACCACTTTTACCCAGAACTACCAAGATCTGCCCAAGGCTATGGGAGGATAGGGAAGCGGATGGAGGAATCATGTCCATTCGTGCAACCAGCACGCCCGGATGATGATGATGAGAACTACCAAACAAACAAGCGGTGTTGTCATCGCAGTCTGCTTTTCAGCGCAGGTGAATGGGCCCTGGGTCATATGGAGTAAGCAAACGGCTCGGATAGATTTCTATCAACTGTGTTAATAGGCCATGCAAAGCTCAGCGACCACGCCTTCTCTTCACAAAACGAGCCAGTGAGTGGGACAAAAAGCTGCCATCGGTGAAAAAGAAAAGAAAATGTCCTCTCGTATATTCAAAATCAGTAAATATTTGTGCAATGGCTGACGAAAGGCTATATAAACAAAGTGCTATAGTCGTTTGTTTATTTGAACCCACACGTGCTTGGGCAGTGCTTCTCTCCCAAAAGTGGGTAAACTAAGTGGTGTAATTTGCGCGGGAAACCCACGCTTCCAGATATGATAATTAGGTTGACCCCGCCGCTGATTGGTCTAGAGCGATCACATGACCCACGCTTTGGTAGGCGAGGTCGGATGAAAGAGGAGGGGTAGCGAAAGTGACAATAGACTTTGTCTATATTTCTCGCCGCATCTTCCCGAATTTTCGCCATGTCTCGACGGTCGCAGAAGTTAACGCAGAAGACGGTGGTCACCGAGACCACCACCAGCTCGGTCTCCACGCCGAAGGTGACCAAGCAGGTCCAGGAAGCCTTCGTAACGCAGCTCAGCCCCACGCGGCTCACTCGTATGCAGGAGAAGCAAGAGCTTCAATGGCTGAACGACCGGCTTGCCCAGTACATCGACCGTGTGCGCTACCTGGAGGCGGAAAACTCCCGTCTTATGGTCCAGGTGACGTCCTCCGAGGAGATCACTCAACGAGAGGTGACCAACATCAAGTCTATGTTCGAGCAAGAGCTGACCGACGCCCGCAAGTTACTCGACGACACCGCCAAGGAGAAAGCGCGAGTCCAGATCGAAGCCGGTAAATATCGCGCCGAAGCCGACGAGCTGAGGGCAAAGTGAGTACGGTTTCCTCGGAAATTTTTTACCTAACCTCCCCCGCTATAATCTGCACTAATGTGGCTCGGCCTACAGGCTTCTGTGTTGATTTAAAGGAGCGTGTGTCGACTTGGATGTATTTTTGACATTTGGTGTGCCGCCATTTTGACGCGGCATGGACAAGGGTTCCGACCTGCAACATGCGCGCTCTAGCAACTGCTACATGTGTAGCAATCCGCCCTTGTCACCATGATATCCTGACACGCCTACAACCACGTTTTAATGTTCTCTTTGAGCTGTAAGCACTTCAGTGTTGGCGCGAATGCCTACGTTTAAGCTATGATAGCTGAGAGTGAGACCCCCTGGATGTGACCTAGTTAAAAACAAGAAGTGTCGCAAAAATTCCACAGGTAAGACTCAAGAGATCAAAGGATGAAGGAGAGTCTATACTATAGAGTATAGTACTGTGGTTTCGAGACGACTCGGCACCTGAGACAACTCGGCCCTAGTCGGCACCATACTTACTCGGCACATAACTTTTATATTTTGCACTCGAAGAATGATAATCCTATCATTCCGGCAGCATAAGAAGTGACATAAGAATGTACAAATCAATCTCACCCCACGAGGTAACGTTTTGGATACAAATTTTTAGGATACAAGATCCACAAAACATATGTTGCGGGCCGCGCCGGCGACGCCATTTTTTAGTTGTTATATCGGCGTTCTTTCACGATGTCACTCTACTTCTCTTCTACTATAACCGTGTTTGCAAGTTAGTACAAATGAAAATAGATGTAATAAGCAGTTCAATATATTTTGTTGGTCATAAATTACATCTGTTTGTAGGTTTCAAAAACGCGTTGAGATGACCGATCTGATATAGACAGAGCCTCAGCCGTTCAAAGTTAACGTACCTTGAAGTGACGTTCAGAGCCTCCAAATGTCCGTAAAATTGTGCCGACTGTATGACTTACAAGTTATTGCAGTGAGAGAAATGTTTTGCAGTTAAACATCTTGCATTTCTCACAAACCTTCACAATTTTATGTCATATTCTTGGTGCCAAGTTTTCCCACTTGGCTAGGTGCCGAGTCGTCCCAGGTGCCGAGTTGTCCTGATACCTAGTACTGTATAGTAGTGCATTTTGTAGACGCCTACTCATGCGAAAAGACCTAGAATACGTTGAATTGTTGTGATGAAGATCTTTATATGCATTTTTTGTAACCATTGCCAAGATTGATACAATATTGCTAGAATTTAGAAAGTACTGATTTCTTGATGATAAATATCTTTTCATTCTTTTTTTTTTAACACACGGTACTGTATTTTTTGCTGTCCCGTTCTTGTAAGCTCAAATCTCTAGCTTTTTGCAGCTGTTCGTAATAAATGCCGAATTGTGAGCAACAGGGGCCAGATGCAAAAACTTGTGCCTGGCACAATTTTGTATGGTGTAAAGCCTACTAAAGGGCTAGGTTACAGACTACCTGTGTATTGTTGTGCAGTGACCGCAACCCCCACCACAAGTCTAGACCTGTAAGTCGGTTATCCGATATGGAGGCAAACAAAGCAACAGACGCTCATCTTACAACTGTTAGTACCCATGTAAAGGGTAAGCGTGTCTACATGTCAGCAATCTTGTTCGAAAAGAAAGATACCCTTGTTCTGAGTAGAAAATTTATGAAAGTCTTCCTTACTAGACCCTAGATTTTTTGGTGCCGTATAAGATGCCAGCTTTTGTATTCGTAAGTCCCTCGTCGCATGTTTACATTTGATTTGTTTTTGTTTTTTCTAAGAAGAATTTGATCTAGATGCACAGATCTAGCAATGTTAGTAATAATTTCAATTCAAGGGCCAATTTTGTCCCCCCCCCTAATTCATAACTTATGAAGATGCTATGTTTACTTTCAGAACACAAATTGCTTTACAAGTGGCTGGAAGAAGTTTGCTGATAGATGATGCCTGCAGGGGCATATCCCATCATTAAATTCCACGCATTCTTAACTTTCTATGTAAAAACTAAAATGATGAAGTAACAGACCTCTGTTTCTGCCACGTTATTGGATAGGCTAGCTTTGCCATGTGTAATATCCTGCCCTTCCCAGTAGTGTTGTGCAGAGTGGAACATAACATGTTTTCCAGCTGTCTCAGGGTTCCTGTTACTGTGACCAGAAGCTGTATGGGGGCTACTTACTGTAAACTGAGTTATTTTTGTAGGGTCTTAGTTGTGTAGAAGAAGGAGAAAGGGGATTTTTGTAGTTTTTAAGTTCACGGTTTTAGCAATTTTATGGTAAAGTGATAGTACATTTGAATTGCATATTTGGGATGTCATAAATTTGTGGAGGACAAGTTAATGCAAAAATGATATCATAGCAAAGATTTCAATATTTACAGTATGTCATAAGTGTCCAGTTAGCCACTAGTAATCAGGAACACACTGGGAAAAGTGTGGGGGAAGTTGGTCCTTTGGTCATTTGGTGACAAGCATGGTTATGTACTTCTTGAAGTTTGGACATTCTTGTCATACTGTTCTAAGACGTCTTGACATCTATTTCTATACCTGTGTGTAGTAAGGGAACAGTAAAAAATCAAGTTGTCAAGAGGAAATGTTTGAGTACTTCCTTACACATGTCTGAAACATACCAAAATGTATCTACCCACCCAACCAACATTACACATGGAAGAATGTTCTTTTGTTCATAATTACAGAATTATAGTTTCACTTTTTTAATGTCAGTATATAGATATTATACACAAACTTGGTGAAAACCAGGTCAGTTATGTGTTGAGCCTAATGATCCAAGACATCTTGAAGAACATGTTCTGTAACAAGATCCGTCTCCTAGGAAACTGATCAGACTGGGTACTTAGTGAAGATAAGAAAGTTGACATTTCCTAGATTGTTTGTTGTGAAGGAGCATTTTTATTGCTGGGTGTATTTGCGCTTGTACAGAAGTAAGTAGAGACACATGAAGAAAAAGGCGCAGACATTTTATTTTGCGTTGAAAGATAGATTAAGAATGCATTTGTTCTGCTTTGAAAGAACTGGGGGTTCTTTGTGAGTCAATTTTCTGAGTGGAAAATAGCTGTTGTAGCCTTGTGTGGGACAGTTTCCAAGTACCGTTTGAACTGAAACGGAAAGGGTCAAACTGCACATTTCTTTCTTTGTGATGATCTTTCTGATGATGTACACTTTCCTTGGGGCACTTGTGTTGAAAGTAGCTGATACAAGTTTAGAAGTTACGTGGTTGAAGTGTTGCTCCTGTTTTGTTAGTGTGATTTGCTTTCAAACTGAATGTGTCAAATTGTGTCATATTTCTTCAAGTAGCATCAATATATCTTCTTGTATGTGCAACCAGGAATCATTCATTGCATACATATATGATGGTTCTATAGCCAAATATTTTATTGCTTATGCTTTAATATCTGTCTTATTCTGCTGGTTAATAGAACAGGATTTTGTTATGTGAAAAAAAAGTATATTTTTCTTACACAAAAAAAGATGATGGTGCACTGATTTACCGTAAAGCCATTTGTGATGAGGCAAGTACACCTGGCAAATTGGAAGGTGTGGTTCAAGCCTTTGTTGTGATGGCCATATTGCTCATTGTCTACCATCACCTATTGTCTGCCAACTGTCGCCTGTCCACCTGTCGTACTTATAGGTAGTTGTACCCAGCCAAGTTAAAAACTTTGGATCAAGATATTTATTTTACGTGTATAAATGTGATATTCTATCATAAAGATGAAAATTTTGCTCTGGAATGGAGACAAAAAGTATTGTGTGGCATATGGGGTTTGAACTTAGCTCCTCTGTTAAATTGAGATCATCTCACAACAGATGTGTGTACTTTTAGTCAGCACCTTGTTTTTGTAACTAATGGCAGTTTGCCCTCAACCTTTTGCAGCAGACCTGGCATTTGTGTCTAATTGTCTCCCTGGTCTGTTTCCATGTTGCCATAGCAACACCTGAACTAATGAAATTCAATCTTGTTCGCCACACCCATCAGGCAGAGTTGAGGTTAGGCTAAGGAGTTGAAATACCAAAGAGGCCAAAGGCCAAGTAGCATACTTGTTACTTGTCTTCCATACAGTTGTATTTCTGTGATAAATTTCTTGTTCTAGTTGTATGTTAGCTTATATTTGAACTATCATTATCTCCAGGAATGAGAGACACCTGTCTCACCTCAGAAGGACGTTTCTTGGTTTTGTGTTTGGACTTGAAACTAGAGATCATTTGATGGATTTGCTTAAATTTTTGGTATAGATTTAATTGGTAAATGTTAATCATATTGTATTATTGGTGATTGGCATATTGGTTTGGGAAAACCATAAGTTACACAGTAACACTTGATCTTTCTCTGTGTCTTCTTAGCTAATACAGTCATAAGCTGATCTTCCAAGTTACTGTTTAAGAGGTATATGTGACAGTCCCTCTCCAATGCAGGTGTGTTTTGCTTTTATCATCACGGACAGCCCATTTTGCGTGGGTTGTTAGGGGGTCTAGGATGGGTTGAGCAAACACAGCGGCTGACAAGGCTTGTTCTGTAAATACCCACCACGCCCTTACAAGTTACATACGCCTTGTCATTTACTCAGACTTACTGCAAATATGGAGATGTTTGTGGTAGTTTTCATCATCACTCTCAATTCAAGACACCATGCATATGTTTTTGTTATGCCCCTTCTGTACTACAGAATTGTTACAACCACAACAGTGGGGGCCTCCTTTTCTCCCCCAACTGTAAAAAAAGAACTTACCGTATTTGTTCTTGCGGATTGAGTGAGGCGGAGTTTGACTTTGAGATGACTTGTGTATGCAGGGATGTCAATTAAAGAAACAAACTTTTATTCCTTATACTGTATGTATTGTGATAAATATGCTAGAGTAGATGGATATTTCCTTTTTCATCACTTGCAAAAGTTAATGAAATACGGAAGTGTTGACTCGCACCTTACCTTGTGTGTGTGGCTGTGGTAGATTGTGATGAGGGATGATACAGAAATGAGTAAATTGACAGAAGGAGGAATGCCAGATGTTGAAGTGTGTAAAGGAGACACCTAGTGGCCAGAACTGTATCTGCAACTTAAACATTTTTAAATTTACACACCATTAAAGCGGTCAATTCTCAAACTGAGGACAAATCATGATGCTTTTTGTTAGTAGATGCTAATAGCATTCTCCAAGCAGAACTGCAAAGGTCAAAGGAGTAGTAGTAATTCTTCAAGGAAAATCTCTGCTTGGAGAACAAGCTAGTAAGTACAATGTGGTTTTTCTTACATATTTTATTCAAGCACACCTGGTCACCTCTATTCTTTTGGACAAGTGTGTTGGGTTCTTTGACGTGCAGAGGTTTCACGCTTGAACCTTATTGTTAATGTTGAAGCTTTCTCATTTATGGCTGTCAGCTTCATGTCACCATCAGAAGTGATGAATGCAGTCTCTGAGCTGGGCCTTCCCTAAGATTATTTAAATTTCAGCAAAGACAAGGGGTTAGCAAAGAGGACACGGCAGAAATCAACAATGTATTTTTTTGCCTGATTTAAGAACTCCTGTGAAAGTCAAACAAGCCATAGGATTATGTTGATGGGTAGCGGTTAGACCAGAACATCACATGATATCATGTGTCAGGCCATAGCATATGTCAGAGGCCAGAGCAAGGGGTGTAACCTGCCCAGTCTGCTATCTCTGGTATGGTGTGAGCTGTCCATGTCCTCAGTGGGGTGTTACAACTGGGGCACTGTGGTTAAGGGTCTCTTGTGGCCAACCAGAATGAAACTGTAGATTATATGCATTTCTGGTTTCGTCTGTTGTCTGCCAAACATACCTTTACGAATGTCCTTTACGAATGTGAAAAAAAAAACGTGTGTATAATTTTCTATCTTTCGAGCTAAGTAGCTGTAATGACATCTGTCATTTGAGATGATTCAACAAATAGTTGTAGTTTACAATGATGCAACCTTATTTGGACTTAATGAACGTTTAACTACATTTATACGGGAAGAGCAAACATGATACCCCATCACATCATTGGCCAATCATTGCTTTGGATGTGCTAGTGTTATATATAGAAGAAGAGTGAAGTCTGGCATTATTGATACAATGTCAGTCTACATAAGTTGTTGGAAATGAGATAGCTGTTTACCCCACTGACGTGATTATAGAACCTGTCATTATATTCATTGTGGCCAATGAATAAAAAGTGTCTGTTATCCCTAGGGTGATTATTTTTTCAAATCTGTAGAACAACCTGCTTTGTCTTTTGTTCAAACTCAGAACATGCATGGCTGCCTTTGTTTTATGTGCCCTGGCAAGATATAGGGGTAGCCAGAGGGTCACAATCCACACAGACCATGCCAATCAACTGTCAGGAGGTAGAATCAGCAGTCATATGATATCAGTAACTCTCTGAGAGGTTGTGTGTACAGTTAGATAGCATCAAAAGTACCACCATGCCAGTAAGTCCAGGTAGCAGCACTAGGAATTATGAGACTAGGCAATATCATAATGGAAATGGCCAGCAGTCTCCAACATTAGAAAGAGGGAAAAGAGCCAAGTAAGTTGTCTGTTAGGATAAGTGCTTAATGGTTGGTTGTCCTGCCATGTTAATTTGCTGGGGCATGGTTTCAAAGCAAAGTTGTTAACACCTTTTTTTTCTTGACTAAGAGAATAATAAGTCATAAATGCAAGTGGTGTGGCATTATCAAATTATATGATTAGCAGCAGCAAATTTCTTCAACTTCAAGTCTATAAATGGTCAAAATGGTTTTATGTTACTGTTAGCAATATTGACCTCGTCATATCATTAACATATGTCCAGTAAATGCTCTCGGTATGCCCGCTGCTAACTTAAAACACAAGCAAGAACCTCCTGTACTGTATAGCCCCTGCTTACTTGCCTAGATGGATTTACAGTAAGAAGCATCATAATGATGATCTTTATTTGCCTGTTCCTGCCCATATGGGCTAAATGCAGCAATTCGATTGTGTGTTGCATGGGATACTAAAGGCTAAGTACTATTACATGTAGTGCTTTTGTTACAAGTGTATACGAACTCACAGAGTTTTTGTTGTACAATGTTGTCTGTGGCTGTCATTATACACACAAACAGTTCATCTGAGGGAGGCCCAAGAAAAGCTACATAGGCTTCTGCCCACCCCCTGCATGTACTTCAATTATGTATATAAATTTGTTTTAATCCATGTTGTTATGTGCAAATAAAGAAAGAATGTTTGGTTGATATTCCTGTTGTTTTCTGCCTGTCCAGGCTTGCGAAGAGTGAGGGTGCCCTTGCCACCGCGGAGAAGAAGCGCCACCAGGCGGAGAGCGCTCTCAACGAGAAGGAGGGCCGTCTGCAGAATGCCATCGCAGACAAGCAGCGCGCCGAGGGCGAGCTGGCTGCGCTCCGACTGGAGTTCGCCAACCTGGAGAAGCAGCTGGCGACCGCGCGGAAACAGCTGGAGGAGGAGACACTGCTGCGGGTGGACCTGGAGAACAAGGTGCAGACCCTGAGGGAGGAGGTCGAGTTCAACAAGCAGGTGTACGAACAGGTGAGACGGGCAGACAAATCAATCTCTAGTATAGAATAAGATACATAGACTACTTTTGGAAGTTTAGAGGATTACTAGAATGAACTGGGAGATTATGTACTACTTCCTGGAGAACAAGGTGCAGACCCTGAGGGAGGAGGTTGAGTTCAACAAGCAGGTGTACGAACAGGTGAGACAGGGAGTTCTTGTCCTATAGAATTGTATATATATAGTAACTGAGGGTGGACCTGGAGAACAAGGTGCAGACCCTGAGGGAGGAGGTCGAGTTCAACAAGCAGGTGTACGAACAGGTGAGAAAGGGAGTTATGGTCTAAAGACTAATCAACCTATAGTATAGAATAAGGGATTACTTTTGGAAGTTTGGAGGATCACTAGAACGAACAGGTAAGACGGAATTTTGGTTTAAAGGCCAATCAACCTCTAGTATACAATAAGGTACATAGATTACTTTTGGAAGTTAGGGACATCACTAGAGTGAACTGGCAGATTATGTACTACAGTAGAAGCTGTTATATTGCACACTCATTTTATTATGGTGCAACAATGCAAGTTATCCAGCTGGACTGCACCAGTTTGGAATTTGGGGATCCTGTGCAATTAACAGAGGTGTACAGTAATCCATTGTGCAATTAACTGGCTTCTACTGTACAGAAAGCATGGGGAAAATGGTTGAGCCTGTCAGAGTGATGGCTGTCTGCGAAGTCTTGTCGATCTTTCTTTGCTTCACAAGTTTTCAACATCTGAAGAAGATGGAATTTAACTCTGAGCAGTTTGCAGAAACTAAGGATAAGTTGGGGTATGAAATAGGTTTTCATTGAAATTGATATACTTCAGGATGTGCTTCAGGACTGTTACTGGATTTTTTTATAGACAAAGGCATTTCATAACAAACATGTTAATGTCTGCCACATGTTTCCAGAGTGACTAAAAAATTGATTATGGAGCTCGTGAAAAGAAAAGTATTTGTGGCCATATTATGTTCAAGATGAATCTCTTCTAAAGTCTATTTATGGTAATGTTTTTGAACTCAAAGATTGTGTACATAACCCTTTAATTGGTTATGTATAAAACCTGTGGCTAGACTGGCCCCAATTTTACCCATCCTGAGGGGATAGGTGTCTTCTCATAAAAGTCTTTGACCAAAGGTTAGCGTGGTCTCCAGAACAAAAGCCACATTCTGTTAGCCAAGGGCAGTCGCTTCCTAGGAAATTGGAAGAAGTGATTTAAAGTGTGAAATGTGCTCAATGACAGAGTGCTACAGTTGATCCTTTGGATTTTTTAGGATGAAAGTATCAAGTGGTCAACAGAACTGAAAACCTTTCCTTATTTTTTAATATGAAGTAGTAGTAGATTAGGTAAGTAGTAGTAGTATAAGTAGTAGAAATAGTAGTAGTCGTATCCAGTACTTGATCATACTTGCTGCTGGGATCTCTAACACAGGGTAGACAGCAATCTGCAAGTCTTCACACTGCGCTTCATGTGGCTCAAGAACTAGAAATTCATTTTGTTTTTCCCCCAAACAGGAGCTGACAGAGTCCCGCACCAGGAAGGAAGTCAGCATCACGGAGGTGGACGCGGGAGAGGCTGCGTTCGAGAGCCGTCTGCAGG
Organism: Branchiostoma floridae; assembly: GCF_000003815.2. Classification (NCBI taxonomy): domain Eukaryota; kingdom Metazoa; phylum Chordata; class Leptocardii; order Amphioxiformes; family Branchiostomatidae; genus Branchiostoma; species Branchiostoma floridae. The sequence goes on along the minus strand of NC_049980.1, from coordinate 30,166,382 downwards.
AGGCCCTGCGTGAGATGAGGGAACAGCACGAGCTGGAGGCCAGGTCCATGAGGGAGGAACTGGAGACCATGTATACTCAGAAGGTAGGCAGGGCTCAAAATATTTTTTCCGCATACCTGCACAGGTGGAGGTAACATCGGAAATTATCTGTACCAGACAAGTTTTTTACCCGCACCTCTCAGAATTTAAGTATTGATTGTACTGAAATCTGCATCATAGATACAGGGATATACACCACCAGTGCAGGTTATGAGCAGGTAGACACCAGAAATAACAGCTCCTATTTTATCTGCACTAACTTGCATATGCAGGTGGTATTTCGAGCCCTGGGAGGACAGCTGCAAGTTGTAGAAGTCATACCATTTGACTCTTCAATAGTAGGGTTGTAAAGATTTGCAAAGAAGCAGTCTTTATGACGATTAACACGGCTTTTATGCATGTAAAGTACATCAATGCTAAAGAGCTTGTTATTGTTAAAGTCGACCATTCCCAAAACTGAAGCCAAATGAGATATTTACATCCAAAAAAAATTGGTATTTATCTGTTTACAACAAGTGTAATGTTTTCTGTATTAAGTTGTCTCCCACTTACTACCAATATGGTACTCCAGTGTCTTTGATTTTATGATCTTGAGCTCCCTTGTTTGTTTCACAACAGATAACGTCCATGAAGACAGATTCGGAGCGAGGCAGCAACGCCCTGTCCGTGGCCCGCGAGGAAATGAGGGAAAGTCGCGCTCGCATCGACAGCCTCATGTCCCAGGTCAGCGGCCTCCAGGGACAGGTAGGAAACACAAACTCTCATTCTTCTACTGTTGATATGTACTAGAGATGGGCACCAGTTCAAGAAACTAAGGTCCAGTTCAGGTTCAGAGGATCAAGTCCTCAAATGTTTTAAATGTGTTTTTTTCTTTTGGATTGGGCCAGCTATAAAAACAGTTTTGTACTGTTGCTGTGTACATCTATCTACCCTTATTTAGTGCTGATAGTTGCGAGCAACTTTCTCTGAGATTTTTTATTTCTATGATACTCTACTGTTATTCTTGTCAGTCTAGTAACTGTTAAACTGTTTTTTTGATGATGAAAACTAGAATGCCTCCCTGGAAGCTCGCTGTAACGAGCTGGAAGGCATGGCGCGCATGAGTATGTTACTCTACTGTTATTCTTGTCAGTCCAGTAACTGTCAACTTTTTTCTTTGATGATGAAACTAGAATGCATCTCTGGAAGTCTAGTAACTGTTTAACTATTTTTTATGATGAAAACTAGAATGCCTCCCTGGAAGCTCGTTGTAAGGAGCTGGAATCATGACTATGATACTCTACTGTTATTCTTTTCAGTCTAGTAACTGTCAAACTTTTTTCTTTCGACAAAAACTAGAATGCCTCCCTGGAAGCTCGCTGTAAGGAGCTGGAGGGGATGATGGCGCGCATGAGCGAGGAGAGCCGGTCCTCCGCAGAGCAGTACGAGCGCGAGATCCGCCAGCTGCGGGAGGAGATCTCCCAGATGATGGTGGACTATCAGGAGCTCATGGACATCAAGATCGCGCTGGACCTGGAGATCAGCGCCTACAGGACCCTGCTGGAGGGGGAGGAGCAGAGGTGAGGTGGCAAAAAATGTTGACATGTAGAATACATCTATTATGTGTCTGGTCTTGAAGCACCTTTTCTGCGTGCCTCGGGCAACATTTAGACACTTACTTACTTGGGCCCTTTGCTCCGGTCGGAGCATAGGCCACCAACGATTGTTCTCCACTGTCCACACCGGCCCGAATAACATGAAAACTTGTAGGACATGGTGTGTGTCTGGGCTCGAAACACCTTGTTGACATGTAGGATACATCTACTGTAATTCCTGATTTTTTCAATGTACTGTTATGTTCACGGTTTTCACGGTGACGACTGTAACGTGAACTTATCATTACTGATAAAAAATGATTCACAGACGTTTTGTATGTGCACTTGCTGCAATAGTGAACATTTAGTTAAGAGAACAAGTTAAATTTTCTCAGACCGTGAAAGTTTGGTACCGTGAAGACAAAGTGAATTACAGTATTATGTGTCTGGTCTTGAAGCACCTTTTCTGCGCACATGCAGGTAACATTTAGGCACTTAACTTACCTACTTGGGCCTTTTGCTCTGGTCTGCACATTTGCAGCAGTGCAGGTAATATTGACGGTTGCTCACAGGCCCGAAAAAAATCAGAACAGGTTAAGCATAAGTAGACATCAGAAATACTTGCACCATCAGCAGCATTGAACTGCATATGCAGATGATATTACAAGATATTTGTATTGCTTTTTACTGGAAAATTGCCAGTAAAGATTTTGCAGTAGCTTTTTCTATGATCTCACACCATTGTGAATTATAATTTTGGTAAATACTGTGCCATCAATGTTGCAAGGAAATCAGTTTGAGGATTGGTATGTCATTGTTACCTCCATGAAAAAATGGAGGTATAGTTTTAAGTGTGTCTGTGTGTGTGTTTGTGTGTGTGTCTGTGTGTCCGCATATTTGTGGTCATCATAACTTGAGAACCTCTTGATGGACTACGATGACATTTGGTATGTAGGTAGGGGTTGGGAAGACGAAGGTCAAGGTCAATTTTGGGCCCCCTGGTGTGTGACCTTGGTACTGCAGCGCAACTTCCGGTTTTGCTATCTCGGTGTTCTGAACATGCTATGGTCAAGATTTTTAAGTATTAGATAGCTCTTGTGGTCAGGAAAAAATGACGTAACTTTGGGCCCCCTAGCGTCTAGTTTGGGGATAGCAGGGGCATTTTTGTCAAAAACTTCTGACGAGGATAACTCAAGAAGGGAACAACAGATTTTCATGATTTTTGGTATGTAGGTACCTTAGACAATGTTGTACAAGATTAAATACTAATTATGCAAAATAGAAGTACATTTGCATAATCAATGAGGATATTATATCATGGCAGTTTTTTCAATGTATCTCTTGTCCTGGATGTGATATGGTCTTGACATTTGGCTGGTAGATAGCTTGCAGTGTCATGACAAAGTGGGGCAGGTTTCAGCCCCCTAACATTTAATTTCGGAACTGCAGGGGCGTTTTTGTCAAGACATTCTAAAGAGGATAACTGCAGAATGGATTGATGGATTGGCAAAATATTAGGCATGCGGGTACCTTAGGCAAAGATGTTTATAATGATATACATGTTATGCAAATGAGGACTTAATTTGCATAATTAATTAGGAAATTGTATAATTCCATTGCTTTCAATAACTGGACTTCAATAAATGTAACACATGTTAATTATGATAGGTGGAATATAAGCAGATACCAAATATGGTAATGAGGAACTTATTTGCATAATTTATGTAAAAATTGAAAAACTCCTTTATGATTAATAATGGGAATTTTATAATTGTGACATGTGTACGTTAGTCAATGATGAACAATACCATGCATAAATTATGTTAATGTGTTAGTCAATTGCATGAAATTTACGAAAGCTCTAAATTTTCATGGAGGTATGAGGTCGCCGAACTCTAGTTATGTCTTGTACTCTAATAGGAAAATGTAGTAAAATGCCACCTTGCAGCTGATGTAGACATTGCAGGCATGGTTGTTGCCCAAGCTTTCTCAGACTAATTAACTTAGAAGATACTGATATTAGATAACAGCATCTAACAAAACAAAAGATCATCAATTTGACATTGAGTTATTATCATCATTATAGAAGATTTGAAGAGTAAGCTGCATAAGATTTATCCGTAAGAAATTAAAGAAAAGATTATTTGGTCTATTTTGATATAATTAACCATACCTTAACTAGTGCAAGTACCTCTTTATTCTGCTATTTGAAGGCTGATGAAATGCATGACATTTTGCTTAAAAGACATGTTAAAGAATAAAATCTGAAGCCTCATATGTTTTGCAAGAATAGTGCAAGAAATGAATATTAAGTACATGTACTACATCTTTATTGAATTTGAAGCCAATGTATGATTGCACTTTAGGTGTTTTGTAAATGGAACAAGTTTGCAGGGATTCTTTAGTTAATATACATGTCTTGTACTTTGTTGTTTTGTTTTCTAAAATGTTGTGATGTTTGTTTACCTGTCCAGGCTGAAGCTGACCCCCACACCGTCCCCGACAGGTCGCACGCGCAGCGTGGTCCAGGAGTCCAGGAAGACCACTACTGTCAGCTCCTCATCTTCTGCTTCCGGCAGGTAATGCTACACCCCTCTGACTGCAGGGTTTAACAAGTTTTCTAAAATTCAGTCGTCATATCGGGCAAGCACACGTAAAATTTACTTGCCCGAACCAACTCTTCATTTGCCTGAAATTTAAATAACACTTTTCTATGTATGTTCAATTCCAGCAATGGAATTCTTATATTTATGGCTGTATTATTCTGTGCTGAACAATGCCATGACTGTGAAAAGTAACAAGTAGATGAAAATCTCACTAATGGAAAAATTTTACTTGCCTGGGCAAGTGAGGTTGGACATGCGCTTGCCCGATATGTTTTAAAACTCCCATATAACCTTTAAGTGGTGTGTATTGTTTTACTTAAGGGCATACTGCTCAATGTTTGATCTTCACTTGCAAGATGAAAAAAAAATTGATACAGTTTTTGATGAAAAAGATCACGTGTGGGCCTATGAGACTGGATTGTTTACACAAAACAGATTTTGAAAGAACAGCATTTCAATTATGTTCAAAGTACAAAGGGAAAGGTGCATTGAGGTAAAAAGTCATATCAGGAGTAACCGCTCAGCCATACTAACACACGTGTCTTGTTTTTAGGTACAGGTACAGACCTTGTCAAGTGTGTCTGTACTTGTACTTGAAAAAACTACAAATAAAATTAAGATAGATAGATCCTGCCTGAAAGATGACAATTTTGACAAGAAAAAATTATAAATCATTTTGATAAATGCTCTAGTTTTGGGGTAAAAAGTATATGTATCAAGATGACAAGTGACAGTTTGGTAAAAGGTAAACCAACAATTGACCATACTTGTTCTTGTACAGGACTAAGTCGAGATCTAGATTTTAAAATGTACACCTGAAAATATTTAGGTGCTAATTTGATGTTGCTTCTAATCATTCCATATCCCATGACTGCAGGGGCAGGACCAGTAAGAGGAAGCGTGTTGAGATGGAGTCCGAAGAGTCGGGTTCGTCGTCCTCCGGAGCCGTGGCAGTGGGGGGCGTGAGCGGCAGTGCCAGCGCCATGGTGACCCAGAGCGCCACGGCCTCAGGTTTCATCACCATCGACGAGGTGGATCTGGAGGGGAAGTTTGTCAAGCTACAGAACACCTCTGCTGAGAAGGTATGCTGATTAACATGCCTGCATTTTCTGTACTGACCTACTTTTGTTACTAATTGTTTTTTGACTGTCTTTATTTTGAGATATGAAAATGTCATTTAGGTAATGACACATTTTACTATTCATG
>NC_049980.1:30157775-30160538 GCF_000003815.2 Branchiostoma floridae | reverse complement strand
AGCTTGACGTTGGGTATAAGATGCTATTCGTATTTCAACCTTGTTCAACTGTGACATTTCACTCACATTGCACATGGGTGCCTAAGCATTTGAAGCATTTCTACATATTTTATGAGAATTGTACAAATTTTATGAAAAATGCACAATTCACTATGTTAAACACACAAATCTTGTGAGATGTGCAAGAACCGTGATTTGTGCAGTTTTCCATCCAAATTTCTTAAAATTTGTGGAAATGCTTAGGCACCCGTTACATCACAATTTGCATGCAACTTTGATCCAGCTTATTGGGTAAAACTAGTATGAAATCCCTATTCTGACTTTTGTTTGTTTGTTCCAGGACATGAGCATGGGTGGCTGGCTGCTGAAGAGGACTGTAGGAGGTGGGGAGGAGATCTCCTACAAGTTCCCCTCCAGATACGTCCTGAAGGCTGGTCAGTCTGTCACGGTAAGTTCTGTCCTCTTGGAGCTGATACTTTACAGTAAGTAGGTTAGTACTAGGAATGTTGCAAACCTGTGCCTAGTCCCTAAACCCTTACCTTGTAGCTACTCTCTAGCTGGAAATATCACCTGTAAATGCAGGTAAACTTTTAGCAGTACAGGCATTTCTGATCTTTACCTGCACCTCACCTGCACTGATTTGTGTATTGGTTATTTGTTTGTTCCCATGCCTTTTTCAGTTGCATTCTAAATACATATGTACAACACCTTTGGTGGGCTTGAAATGCAAATGACTAGTACAGGTGAGATATATGTGGTGCCTAGTGTCCACAATGTATTGTTCTTGTCACAACCTGAGTAAAGTCTCAAGACATTTTCAATATTTTGATCAAAACAGGAAAGCTCAGGTCTGGGCAACTGAAGGTGGCGGCACTCACAGCCCTCCCTCTGACCTGTTGTTCCGTGGTCAGGCCTCTTGGGGCAGCGGAGATGACACCAAGACTCTTCTTGTGAACGACAGCGGCGAGGTATCTTGTCTATAATTCCTATTGGTTCCTTTCCTCTTCCTGTTATTTATATTATCATTCTATTCTCATGACATGTTTTAATTCTGTCATTTTTTGCCATTTCCATTTTCTATCTTTGTCTGGGGTGTTTTTTCCTGGTTGGAGAAGTGAAGAGAGCCTGGAATCCATCCAAGTTCTAGCCAGTCAACTTTCCAGCAGGGTAGTTTTGCATCCCTCACCATTGAAACATTTGGTCCTGCTTTCTTTTGTGAATCGTGTATTTCTTGGAAAAATTGTATCTGGGATCAAACTTTCAAATGCTTATGATACCATGAAAAGAACTGTGTGACTCGGAGCCAGTCAGAGGTATCGCTGAAATATATTTTAAGGCAAAGTATCAAATGCCAGTCATTTCTCTTGTCTATTACCAATTGCCAGACTATACTAGTATACAGCAGGAGAAGCGATCAGAGGAGAAACCAAAAACTAGAATGGGATGGAAACCAGGCTGGTGCAAAGAAGCTGCACATGTAGTGTGTTAGTCATGGATATTTACATAACATGCCATCACTTGTATGTTTATGCAGTACCAGGTGGGTACCGGTACAAAACCAATTTTTCTTGTTGGACCGGTTCAGAAAACCTTATCTTCTGGACCTGGACTGTACCTGTACCTCAATTTCCTGTACCGGTACCCACCCCTAATGCAGATATATGCAAACAACATTACTGTTGACTGGATTTAAGTAATCTGTAACCATATCTTGGTCCCGACCCCACAGGAGTACGCATTTCGCTCGGTCACCAAAATTGGAGGCTGCGGTGAGCCAAGCAGTGGGTATTCTGGACGTCGCAAGGTCGCCAGTTAATCGGGACACAGTTCCTTGCCTCGCTTCTCTCACCTGTTTATGTTCTACGTTTGCTTAGCCCTGACTTAATATGTCATTGCACATACCTCTCTGATCAGTGACACTCCAATCAAGACAAAAAAAAATGAAGTACAGTAGAAGCCAGTTGCACATCGGATAATCGCACACTTCAGTCAATTGCACGGAAACCCCAAACCCAAATTGGTTGCCATTCACTCCATTGTTAGTGACTTATCACCAATGCCAGATAATTGCACGAAAATTTGTAAAACCTCTTCGACAAATTGACTGAAAATGCCTCCTAAACATGGTCATACGTGTTACAAATAAGCCGATAACTGCTTGTGTTGAAGGCGCAATACCGACAACATGTATGAAATTGTTATAAAGAGCAAAAGAACACGCTTTTGGCAGTGCGGTGATCATCAACTGTCACTGACCTGACCGTATCTACCTTCTGGATACGTAGCACAGAACGGTGTACTTTACTACCATTGTATGAATAGTGTTGGCAGTCAAAACTGTCCCAGCATTAGACAAAATACTGTTGTGGGCTGACCAGCAATCATTGACATGTCACAGTGCAGAGTAAGCTGTAACGTATACTGTATACGGTCCAAATGGGTAGCTGTGTATTATTGCACACACCAGATAATTGCACGAAAAACGCTGGCAAATTGGGTGTGCAATTAAGCGGCTTCTTCTGTATTTCTGACGAGAAAGAAAGCAATTTTCTTGAATAACCGTTTACTATGATTGATAGAAAAGCAGGTTCAAAAGTTGTTCCTCCCACGTCTAGTTCACAAATGAGTGCCAAAACAGGAAAGTGAACACACGGTTAATTTGTCTGGTGGGTGACACGGGAAATATGCCCCTCGCAATCTGTCCTTAGATCTTCCTGTCAAGAGAAAAGTAATGTTTTTCGATATGTAATCAAGTGCATTCAT
>NC_049980.1:30155527-30157425 GCF_000003815.2 Branchiostoma floridae | reverse complement strand
GCGAATGACCGGTCATTTTTTTCCTACAGTTTAGCCGCTGAATGTGTGTAGAGGCACAGCAGACATCAATGCATGGCTGACAACACCTTTTCCTTCTGCTTTGTTCTTGTCTTCTGTTGCTTTGTGTTTCTCTGATGGTGACAGAGAACTCGAGAACGTTCAGGTCTCCAGACTCATTTTCTAATGACAGTGGGGCTCCTGCGTGAGACTGCGCAGAAAGAAATACAGTCCAGTTTCAAGGAAACATGGCCCAAATTTCAGTCACATATTCCTCACAGTCAGGAGGCCTGCATCGCCTGATTAATTTTGCTTTGAAAACATATCTTACTATGGTTTTTAACAAGCCATAAGAGATATATGTAGCAAATTGATACATTGCCATCTAGGTTTTAGTTGCTGGTGGCTTTGCTTAATAAAATGCTTACAGACTTGCTCAATCAAATTCATTTATTCTAGATTGCTGGTTACACTATATAGGCTTGGCTTGGGGTATTTCTGTACTGGTTGTTTCCAACAATGTAAGAAAAATATAAGTTACACATGGAGTCAAAATGAGCAAAGCCCCGATTAACAAGATGGCTGTATGTAGCCAGGGACTAGCATATAGATAGCAGTTTTTTATGTGGTGCTGTATAGTTTGATAATGAAAAGGCCTAGGGAAAAAACTGTTTCTGGTTACAGTCCTGCAAAACTGGAAACACGACATTTTTGCTAGGCCTAATAATGGCTGAAGCTTAAGGCCATACCAATTTTATTTCTTGGTTCCCAAAATTAATAAAACTGAAAATATAGCTAAAATTCATAAATTCCAGAAATCATAAAAGCAACAGGCAGGGAAGAAAACTTGAACATGACTGTGTTCTCTTCATAAAACTGAGTGCACCAAGGCATACACCTGGTCCTCTGGCTTTGTTTTCATGTTTTTCCAATAAAGCATTTTTATATCTGTGAACCGACAAATTAAATTGGTGTGGCCTAAGCTTTTTACAGATTAAGCCTGGGACTTGTCATGCTCACTGCAGATTTATTTTCTTGGTCTGTGCAAGTAAGTATACATTACTAACAGCTTTCTGGTGTTTGTAGGAGATGGCAACAAGGTCGGTGACCCGCGTGGCCAGCTCAGGCTTCTCCAGCACCAGCGGGGGTACCTTTGTTGAGGTAGGCCAGGAAGAACTCTTTCACCAACAGGTATTCAAGATCCTAGCTTTCTACATGTCCCGGACCCCTTTAGCAAACCCAATCGATGTCATATCTTTGAAATACCAGTTTCTCTTGCTAACTGCTGCTGGGGTAGAGTAAGGCCGTATTGATTTGACTAACGGATCACATCCTCTTGCAACCCCCAAACTGATGCGAGAAAAACATTTGCCAAAAGAAAAGTTGTGTTGATTATGATATCTAAAATGTCAGGAAGGTTAAACATATGTCTGAGCACAAAAGTAAATTATGTGAAACAAAAGATTCTTCATTTTTGTTCTTTCACATATTCTACTTTGACCTTGCAATTGGCGTTGACATTCTATGATGTTAGTGTATGTTTTCCGATATCATTTCTGCTATGTACAGCATATATTTGCTTATGTTGAACTCGGATATTTCCAGTACCCGGTATCATTCCACCCTAGCAGGTACACAAGAGAAACTGTTTGAAAATGTGAAAATGCATGTAATCTGTACACATCTGTATCTATGTGCATGTGCAGTTTCGGCCTCCTGCAATAATTACCTTTGCCAGAATGGCCAAGGTTATGTTTTCGCCTTGTGCGTCTGTTTGGCCCGCTGTCCATGAACAGCATAACTCGAGAAAACTTCGATGGATGATGATGATATTTGGTGGGTAGGTAGGGGTCGTGAAAACGAAAGGGGATTTCGAATATGGGTCCCCCTAAAGGCTTGCT
>NC_049980.1:30097488-30155427 GCF_000003815.2 Branchiostoma floridae | reverse complement strand
AACCCACGTTTTCCTGGATTGTGTTATTGGTTGTTCTGAATCGGAGTTACTGTATCTGTATTTTCCACCACCCTAAAAATTAGACTAAAAATTCATTCAGATCGCGCCCCTCGTCTCTGTTGAGGGATGGTTGTAACGCCCTTGTGCAGATGGCCTCATTGATTCCTTCTTTCTGCATAAACTCCCATTCAGAATGACTTCCCAACACAGATGAACTTTCACAGATGACTTACAGAACTTAAAACCAAAAGTAAATGCCCACCTCAGCGCCACTCACCAGTGTACTGTATTGCAAAATGCTCTTCATTTCAACACAGCTGCTATAATATCCAAGCAGATCCTACGGTAGCGTAAGATAGTATCAAACGGGGTGAAGCCTGCTCAGGAGTGTGTTTGCTACCGGAGCATATGGACACCTTTTGGCTGACTACACTCCTTGACCAGTTGGGTACTATCTTATGCCATTGTAGGATCTGCTTGGAGATTACAGCTGCTAATTATGAGGTGGTGGAAACAGCATAAATGATAATTCAAAAAAGTTAACGCCTGGTTGTTGTTGCCTTTTAGGGTGACCCGGCTAGCCCAAGACAGCGTTGCAGCATCATGTGATGACAACAGAGACTGTCACGTCAATACAGTCTAGACTATACTGGATCCATTTTTTTTATTTTCCTTTTTTTTACTCAATTCAATAGCGATAAGTAGAACAATGTTCATCTATCTCTCTCACAGAAGTGATTCCAGGTATTCATGTCCACTATTCTCATTGACATGAACATAAACATAAACACAATGTGGATTTTATATACAAAATTTGGAAAGAAAGAGTGTATGTTCGTTGTACATTTGAAAATTTGTAACCAAGTGATTGTTTGAAGTAAATTACAGAGCACTGACTTTCGCAATGCTGGTGCAGAAGGTGAAAGATTTCTAACATTTTTCCAAACTGTTTTTGAAATATTGATGTGTTCTTGCCAGTATTGTATTCATTCTGTGAGGGATGGTTGGGACGCCGATAGCTTTCGCTCGGAGAACGCCTTAGTTCTTTCAGTAGAATTGTAAAAGCTGGTTTGTTACAGCTGTGCAATTATTCCTAGTGCTTCTGTCATGTACTATCACTCGGTATTCATACCATGAGGACCAAGTTTCTTGTCATCTCATTGTAAAACGCATGCTACAAACCAGCATTGCTAATTGTAAGCAATTACAAACTTAGCATAGTTTGCATCACACATCTTAAGTAGTAAGTGTTTCATAGCCATAAGTGGACATGTGCAAATTTTTCCATCCTTTTTTACTCAATAGAAGCAGATGTTGAACTGTATGTATTAGAAAAAGCAGTGATTTGAGCCATTTTGAGATCATTGGTCAAACATGCACAAAGTTTGGCACACATTTTTGTCCCGTTGATCCAGCGAAACAATTAGTTGCTATAGTCCCTGCTTACCATGTACTTAGGGAGTACTACTACAGTATATATGTGCAGTGAAGACGCAAAAACCAAAGTATGATAACTAAGGTGTTAGGGTAGGGGGTGGGGTTGTCTGTGGCACTTTGTACAATGATAGGTAACTTAAGGGTGCATTTTGTAGGGTTGCAGTAGGCCGAGCCTTGTAGTTTGGGCTTATAGAGAAGGGACCTTTGTATTTATATCTTGATACTGTGGAGCTTTTCCTCTTAGATTAAGGTGGTAATTTGCATATTTGTGATAATCAGTATCTCGGAAATTTTTAAAGCTTCTGTATCCCAAGTTATGCATGCTTTATTAGTAGTCTCGTTATTAGAATGATTTTCATGAATTATCCAATGATTCTAAGTTGTTTTTTTGTACTGCATAGAAACTCTGGCTTTCTGTAGGTACTTTTTCATATGTAATGGTACAGTGTATTTAGTATTGTGCAGATGTGCATGCCTATGCCTGTGCTTCTTTGTGCATTTCTTTGTAAGCCACAATTTACTTAGTTACTAACTTCAGCGTCACTTATTAACCACAGTGTACCGAATGAAAACCTCAACAGGTTTCCTGTCATAACCCTTGCATTTTTTTTTAAATGGCGTTTTGTATTGTTGAAAAAAAAAAAGCTACGTCAAAATTGTTCACGCCATCTTTCTTAGGAAGCTAATGCAGTGAAAGTCAGGACTTGTGGCCTTAGAGTTCTAAAAAAACCATTCCATGTTTAGACCAAAAGTTTGTGCAATGATGGTGTGGTGAAGATTTTACCCTGCTTACTGCCACCTGGCTTGGTGTGTGAGCTGTCACTTGTAGAAAATCTGGTGCCCTCAAAACATCTTGGCATAGTTATACGGGCACTAAACCAATTACACAGAGGGCAAGCGAATGAAAAACGTTCACATATCGCAAAGGATTTATCAGATGAGCGGAATCATGCACAAGTTGTGACAGGAAACGTGTGCTGGCAGCTTCTGTACTAATTTGTATGGTTTAAAAGGCAAATAAACCAAGTATTTTAAGAAAATTCAGACCATGTTGCTATGTCTGACTGATTGTTGTCAGTTGTTAAGTACTGTTTTAGACCATTCAGACTCAAAACTAACTCCTATTGGGTGGCATAAGTTACTACAGATTGAGTCATTATTGAGGCCATAGCACATAATCACAGTTTGTAGTGCATTTAAGTTCATGGTTGTAACAATCATAGGAACAAAATTTAAGACAGCATGCTGTGAACCTTTAACTTTTGGCAGTCACCTCCCCACTATGAAGTCATGACACCAAGAATGGTATTACTATTACTTCTTTACTATTATATATAGTTCACAGTGATTTTAAAACACTGTGAAACAGGAACTCGTATTCTTAACAGGAATTCGGGTCCCTGTCAAAATAGTAAATGAATTTGCAGTTACTGTATGTTCAGTGTTTAGTTTGTTAACTGGACTTTTTCCGCCAACTGTCTGGGGTTATGTAAATTAGTCCTTGGAAAATTGATACTGTATTTCCATTATGGTCCTGAAAAATAGGGTCAGTAGGTATAGGGACTGTCTTTTCCTTTTTTGTTTAGATTGGTCTGCAACACAACAGAATGTGAACATAAGATTAAGAGGGACCTACATGTAGGTTGGTGGGTTTGTTTATGTTTGTCTATCAGGGTTTGATTGTAGTGGGCTCTGAAAAGGGGAATCAAACGACCATCTGTAGGGTGGACATGCGCCTAGTCGCTCATCCATCGTCCAACTATCACGTGCTGCCTCCAAGCATTTGTTTATAACAATTTTGATATTGCAAATGAGAACATTGGGTATCTTAAAACAACATTTGTATCCCTGGGCCTTACTGCCTGATATCCTGTCAACAAATGCATGTTCCTCTGCCACCTTGTACGATCGTGTGCCAGACAATCTACTTACATAAGTAGGTAGATTGAGCAGAAAGAAGCATGTCGCTTATTTGTTCCTGTCCCAACATGTATTCCAATTACTTTTCAGAAAAGTCAGCATTAACCTGCAAGCCTTGACCCAAAATAACACCTGACTCTAGAAAAATATCCTCAGAAACGATTGAAGTGGCTATACCCGACCAACTCTTTGCAAGAATTATTGGTCTAAGACTCAAATCGATGAAGTCATCATTATTGGACTGGAGAACAAAGGCTGGTCTCCACTACCGGATGAAGTGGTGCAAGCAGTCAGTAACCCTTCAGGGCAGACGTCAGAGTGGAGTTGCGCAGTGGAAGGTATGGCAACACGTTTAAAAAAGCGCCTCTTAAAATCCTTGAAAGTCTTCTTTTTCCTTGAAAATTTCTGCCCAACGTGGAGACTTTTTGGGTTAGAAGGAACAGGTAGCGCCTAGGCGTAACTCATTTTTGTCAAAATTTGCTCAGTTTAGTTGGCACGCGGAAGGATTTTAGTTATTGGGTCATACGGCTGGTATCAGGAGAAAACGGGGGTCAAAGATGAGGTTTCTTTCATAGAGGAGCATTTTTCGGAGTTTTGAACCGGTCAACACCCTGTTTTCTTTTAATAAGTTTAAATGATTATAAAGATGACCTTGTGCCTGGTGGAGAAAAATTTTTAAGATTTAATTGGGGTTAGTGCTTTTCTGAAGCCTTGTTTCAGTGTATTTTAACATGCTTTCCTATGGTTCGAGTTCCGTTCGACACAACTGTAATGGGTTGCATTCATGCTTTTGGATGGAGAAATAAAAAGTCGGCCCCATGTATGTAAAACCTTTACAGTAGACGGACCTCCTAACATACTTATCATGAAGAACGGTGACCTGGTGTGCTTAGGTGATAACACGAACCATAGCAAAGCTGCACTGCGCTCCTAAATAGCCAAAAACTAGTGTAGCTGGGGCTCACTTGACCTTGCTATACCTACATTTGTAAGAATAAATTATTTAAAAAAAAAAATCAAACATCACAAAGAACAAGATGCGCAAGAAGTTTTCATACAAGCAGTTCATTAGAACTTTCTATTAGCCAGAAAAAATAGTCATTATAAAGTCTTTCTTCTGATATTATACACACACCCTAAAACCTTCATCACATGATATCCATTTTGCACATCAAAGAATATATATCCTTCACATACTGGAACTGATGTAAGAACACCACCAGCCTTCAGGTTGGGCTACATATTGCTAGAACAGTATGTAGATGCCAGTAGTTGGGACTTCCAGTTCAAAGATTTTGATTAAGTGATACCAGTCTTGATTTATGAAGTTGGATCTATTGAGTCCATAGACGTTTTACAGGTCCCATTGACTGCTGTGAGAAGCAGGGCACTATGAGTAGCTCTGACACTTTGGGTTATTGCAATGTAACATTGCAATGTGTACCAGACAGGCTAAAAGTGTTGTGCGCCCCTTGAGCTACCCACAGTGCTCTGTGTCTCCCAGCATGCAATGGGACATATGAAGAGGTCTATTTTTGGGGCTGGTAGGTGTCACTTACTCTTGATAATTTCTGGCACCTGGATAATGACAAAATAGATCAATTCTGGCAAATAGTAGCCAATGATGTAGCCAACTCCGAAGGCTAGCAAGTACAGCAGGTTGCAATACTGGGCCATTACATGGCAAGCTAATTCAATTATCACAAATTCAGCACTATGTCGCTTACATTCAAGAAGACATTTAAAAATGGCACTTTGGTTCCTTAGTTCACGTGCACTGTAGTCTTGGTGATACTGAAACATAAACGGTAGAATTGCAACTACAGTTTTGATCTTTTAATGTTACATAGTAACACGTGCACAATATAATAGCAGCAAATATGGCATCAACAATTATTGAAATAAATAATATATATCAAAGCTTTCTTCTTAAGTAATTAAAGACTATATTAAAGATTTTAGTTTTGTCATGGGCGGGACTAAATACCAGAGGTCTAACCCTTTTTAAGGAGAAATTGTTGAAAAATGATCTGGATGAGAAATGTTTTTTTTTCTTTTCTGAAAGTAAAAAGTATGAAGAAAAACAGCATGTTGTATCTTGAAGTTGCACAAACAATTAAGATGTAGATTTTTAGCCAGACTTTCTCTGGTAGGGTGCTTTCTAAAGCTTTCATATAGATTTGCCCATGGGGACTGATTACAAATAGTTTGCATTTAAACATGAATGATGCTAGCAGCTCTGTATATCATTGTACAAACATTGAAATTGCAGAATATTCTGTCCAGAAACCCTAAACTTGTAGTCCTAAATCTCTTCTATTTATGAAACTCATCAGCAATGGCTGCAAAAGTATGCCCAAATTGTCATCACATTTCCACTAATGTCCTCAATGTAATCTTTTTCACATTTAAATGATACTTACTGTTAGGATTGGTGAAGCATTTTCTAAGACAAAAGTAAAGTAGCTCATACCTTGAACTTAGAGAAAACATCTTTTAGAAAAATATTTCATCCTCAAGTGTTCAAGTCTTCCTTCAGATTGCATCTTTGGCTTTTTAGACATGCAAAGGTTTGTCCTAAACTTCCTTGCATGGACCCAAATGGCATTTCGTGAAAAGTGAAACTTTATTTTGAAGATAATCATCTTATAAATGTTATAGAATTGCCAAGTAAAATCTTGATACAATTGTTGTGGTCATCTGCTCTTTAACAAGCGTCGCTCTTGTTTCAAGATGTGCAAGCACAGAAAAAATTGCATTGGTCATTAAAAAACAAAGCTTCACATCTACAATGTTCCATTTGGGAGATAGTGTTCGTCTCTCTCCTTGAAATAACTTTTGTTTATACAAAAAGTGAAATTCAGAATAGTTCTTAACTGGTCACTGTGAAACTGAACTGAGTCATCTGTTCGTTGAAAAGCAAGTAAGAGTAAAGCTATTGAGCAAATGAATATAACTTGTTTATACCATGATCTGACAGAAAATAGTTATTGTGCAGCAAAATTGTCATTCTTGCCTATTGCTCTTATTTAGTGCTTTAGCAGCCATTCAAGTCAGCAAATTTCACCATATGAAATTCATATAGCCTCTCATTGCTGGGTAATGCAGGGCACTATGGGTACATGTAGCTGGGGTGCAACAAAATCACTACCATGACAACATTGACCAAGCTGGACACAGTGCATGTGCACAACATATGTGTTGTCATGGAAATGATATTGTTTGTCCCATAGTGGCCTGAATCTTTCAGCATGCAATGGAATCTGTTAAAGGTCCATTATTGAACTTTTCCCTCGATTAACAGTAAGTAAATCATGTGTGAAGTTAAAGTGCAGTTTTAGAAATCTACCTGCTTTTTGCTATTTCTTTCTGCTGTAATTGTCTTGAGTGAACATGATGATTTTTTCAAGGCTGTAAGTGTAGCCTGATATCCGGCCATGTACAGCCCATAAGTCAGGGAGTGATCATTGGAAAAAGGATAAAGCTGTACACAGCTGGCACCAGACTACTGAGCCCTTGGTTTTAGTGAGAATCTATGCATTACATTTGTGTGATATTGAAATAGAGTTTAGATTGTTTCTCTGAGATAAAAAGAAAAGTTGATTGTACACAACAGTGCTTTTATGTGAATTATTGGAACACAGAAATATGTTCCTGTGTTTCTCCTCAGTTTTATACATGACTACACATCCTTGACCCATTGGACTTGCAGGATGACATGGTTGTTGTGACTGTTCTTGCAAAATTGTAACAGTTGGATCTTTTATAATTGTGAGTACATACTCTTTACAAAGATGTCTTAAATGTGAAGAAAAAATGATACAGAGCTTTTTTTATCTGATTGCCACTTTACATTTTAGTGATACATGTATATGTCAAACTGTTTGATCGCTACCATTTCTGAGGCTGCATTCACTAATAGATATTAGAATTTAGGTAGAGTGAGAGTTTAGGCTGAATGATAAGAAGTGAATAGTCTTGATAGTGGACACTACACTTTCCCTTTAGGTACAGATCATTTGCTGTAGTTATAGACCATTTGCTGATATTTCTTGGGGAAACCATGGTTGGTATGTATGTGGTCTTATGCAAGGATCACATTTCCAAACCAAGGCTTGGACGGGCTGTTGGCAGGAATGAAATATAAAAGTAAAATCAAATCAAGAAAAATTAAAAGCTATTTTATCATACTTATTTTTTCCTGCAAGTTGCCTGGACAGGCACCAGGCACAGGTTTGGAAATGTGTCCCTAGCATCATCAAACTTCTGATGGCCAATTAGAAAATTGACTGCAAGCTGATCACTTGGGAAGAGTTTAGAAGCCAGTTTCTGGGTCCTTTTTGTTGGGCTGTGGGCTGTGGGTCGGGGTCTTGGTGCACCGGACAGCCAGGTCGATCAGCTGGATTTCTGGGCTCTTCTTGCGCCACTTCAGCCACATGGTCACGTGGTAGCGGATCGACACCTGGGAAAGTATGGGACTTTGTGACTTTTGACTTGAAATTTTGACAGTCGTTCTATTTTTTGTGTTTCACATGGTGACTGTTAATCACCAACTTAAAACCACCACAAAAAGTTTGGATCTGAAAAGTACTATGTGGCCAGAAGGTAGATATGGTTACTCTATATGAGACTTGCTTTGATTATAGAGAGAATAAATTTGCCAGGAGAGTTTTGCTACCAGAGGAATTGGCCTGCCGCAAAATTAACCTTAGCATGGACTGACTCCCCTGGCCAACTTCCAAATCTTTTTGCCAAATTCTACGATCCCCGCACCCCCGTAGGAAGGCGTGGTGGAGGCTAATATATGGTTAGATCTGTGGATAAAAAATGTTGTTATTGAAAATACAGAATCCGTACTCACGATGGACCAGAAGAAGTAGATGATGAAGAGCGCCACCATGAGAGCGATGAGCCCGCCGGCCTCGGTGGGGCTGTTGTGCTTGATGTGGTTGATGGCGCCCTGGAGGCACAGCCAGCCGCTGACGCTGGCCAGCGGAGTGATGAACAGGAAGCACACCGTGTCTCCCATGAACGTGCGCTTCTCCATGGTGTTGTCCTTGTTCTTCAGCCACTGTCAGAAATTGAATGAATAGAAGTTTTAGTTGCCTTCCCCAAGAAGCGATGGCTATGGTAGTGTTTTTGTCGTTTAATAGCATAACGCAAGAAGCTATTTGTGAGTTTTTGTGGTGTTTTTTAAATTTTTTTTTAAATTTTTTTTATTGCATTTTACATGTAAAATATAACGTTACAGTATACATGAAAAAAACATAAGGACAAGAACATAAACCAGTTTTTATGGTGTTTAGAGTGTGGGTTCAGACAAAACAAAGGATACCTTTGATAACATCCTCCTATCTGCTTTCTATTACAGCCTCCTTTATGCTTTCTATGTTACTACCAGGGATCTAGCCCCCACTGTAGTGCTTGCAGAACTGTGTGGTCCAAGGGCTACAGAAAAGGAGATGGTCACTGCTCTATATGCTGATGGGTGTGGGAAGGATTTTGATTGGTCTGAACTGAAATGAACTAAATGAATATTGAGTACCCTCACATCCTGAAAATCGCAATCAATTGACTGAATTAAAGTCAATTGGACCAGATTATCCGATCAACTGATTTTTTTCAGGTCCATTTTTTTCTGGACCGGTCCAACAAGAAAAAAAATGGTTTTGTAACCAGTAACCATACCAGTACCCACCCATAATTCTGTTCATTGTGTAAAACTGACCTGGAGGAAGGAGCGTGACTTGGTAGTGATGGGGAACTGCTGGTTGCAGATCTCGCAGGTGGTGGAGCCCGAGGAGGACAGCCACAGCTCGATGCAGGAGCGGTGCACCAGGCCCAGCGAGCCCGTACACTGGCACGGCGAGATCAGCTGGCCTGCCGTCTCGCCCTCGTGGCAGATTTTGCAGATCCCTTCACGGGGACTGTTGGGAGAGAGTCTGACATGTAACGCTTGTTCACCTTTATCCGCTGGGTAACTTATATCCGTTTTTTTTTAAGTGAGCATTTGAGGATTGACGGACGGTGGTTTGCAATATTTTGCAGTTTGAAACCACTGGCTGAGGACTTGATATCCCCCAAGACCCTGTTTTTAAAATAACGGATGTAGGTTACCTGCGGATAGAGATGAATTAGCATTACTACATGTTAATTGTAAATCACTATGTGATTGTGAATGTCCTGCCTGTAAAATGTCACTTTTATTACTTTATGTATGATAAGTTTGTCAATACCTGTGTAAAGTTTGTTTGAATGCCTGAATATGCAATTCAGCACCCTACGGCACTGCAATGTATTTGAAGATTGATGAAACCTAAACAATTGTTGTTATCATTATCAAAAACATCAGCAGCTAATTTTCATAGGGGGTGCTGTAGATCATTTCTACATCCCTTTGCACTATGGACATAAGGCAAAGGAAACATAGACCAGACACATTATGTTTGCACGACTAACCAGTTGTCATGGTAATGATGTTGTTTGCTCCTGTGCTACCATAATATGCAACATCTCCCAACATGCGTGGTATCCTACAAAACTATGGAATTTCCACATCAATTATGCATATTAGGCCCTTATTTGCATAATTGGCATCTGTTACTGTTATGCCCTGAAGTACAAATGTTACAAGTTCTTTTATGAAAATTTCTTATTGATTAAGTGGATGAAGTCTGCATGGGTTTCATTTAATTGTATACATCTCAGTCTATAACTTATAAGCTACCTACATGCCCGAAATCATTGGTCCTTTCTTCAGTTATCATCTGTAAAAGATTTTTACAGAATGACCATGCAGTTACCACTTTTTCCTGATATCAAAAGCTCAAAATCTGCCAGCAAAAAATCAAGGCCCCCTCATCTGGGACAGGACAAAAGATAGACAAATTGGAAGTTTTGCATATGTATGTAAAACTGTGTATATAGACTTATAAGACTCAATAGGACTTTAAATGAGGTAAACTGTATGACGTTATACTACACCCTTGTCTCTTTCCTTATGGCATCAATAAAAAGTGGCCCGCGGTCCGATTTGAGCTTTCATGAACCAACAAAGGTTCAAATCCAATCACTCTAATTCACTGCTTCATTTATGACTTCAAAACAAATAAACACGTCACATTTTCCATTTACTTTAGTGTAGTTTGTAACCTAAACATTAATTGCGCACTACCTCGATCCCTCTAACGACGCTTGCGGGGGCTACTTTTACACAGATTGTTTTTCAGAGAAGCGATCGCGAATTAATCACCGATTCGTCTGCATGCAACTCTGTCGAACGTGCAGGAATTAAGCTGGGTGCTTGTTGACGTGTTGACGCGACGTTCTTGGCACTTTGAACACAGCGCCAGATTAAATTTGCAAACTGCGATTCCTTCACCCCGAATATTGTCGTCATTGAATTGAATGCCAAGGCTCTTGCACCACTTTTTTTTCAGACTGGAAGTAGCCAGAGTTCAACGGCCTTGGTACTGGCCCCCCGGCTAGTTGGATAGCCTTTCCGGAATGTTATGCTATGCCTTATAATACATATGTATATAAATACACGAATTTCCAAAACAACGGATAAACACCAGCCACGCATATTTCACCACTCCCTGGTAACCTCAGCGCTACACCGTTGTTGGACGTCTGCTGTCTCAACTTTGTAGTGTTCAATAGATTTCGAAGACGATAAATGCCCTACCTTACTTCATGTCACAGTCCTTTCACACCAAAATAAGTAAGGAAATTTGAGCTGTTCAAGCTTGCACTGTTTTCGCTCCGGCCAAGTTAACACCATAAAACTTCACACGCGCGCACACACACACACAAACACACACACGCACACACACACACACACACACACACACATACACACATTAGAGCGCAAACACACACCCATATTCACACACACGCGCGCTCGTGGGCGGCAAAAAAATGTCCCCCGGCGCAAGCGGAAGGCATTTCAGCACCAAGGAGAGAACATGTCTGTATTTTGTTGATGAGCGCGTTTTGAAAATTCCCAGATTCAAAATCAAATTTCTTTTGTACGTTGTGAAGAGACACCGAAAACATCTACCTTTGATCTGTGGAGTTCTCGGTGTGGTGGGTAGTATCCTTGAACTTGAAAGGCACGACCATGTGGTCATCGTAGGGCAGCTCTGTGACGGGGTGGGCCTCCATGTACTTATGATCGGACGCGGTGGAGTAGGGCACCTCGGGTTGTGTGGAAGCCGGCTCCGCCGTCTGGACAGAAATCAGATTACAAACCTTACTTCAACACAAACAAGATACGCTAGGCTTGGCGAAGGAAAAAGAAGTAGAGATGTTTTTTTCGACTGTGATTTTTTTTTATTCAGACTTTCTTGTTGTCGTTTTGTTTTATTTCAGACGTTGTTAATTGTAAAATCTCAAATACCGGTTACAAAGTACGCCCTAATTAAACAAATTTCCCGGTAACTAGGGCCCGATTTGTTCTCAGTGCTGGGTAGTATTTTGACAGGTCCCAATTCCCAACCCGGGGCCCGGCCGGGCAGTATTCGGGAGCGAAAAGAATAAATAACAGACGTAAAGATTTTTTTTAAATGTCAGAATCAGATTCATGGCCTTGATTTCATGATATACATTTCAATTTTTCGTTCCTTAAAACATCCCGGTCAGGTCCCGGTTTGGAAATGTGACCTAAGCCTTAGCGGAGAGTTGGTCTGAAATGTGTACTAGAGGACTTTATGACATTGCCGTGCAGGGTACTTTATATACACGATGTCTCTGTCGACATGAACGCGCTACCACTCAATATCCGCCATTTTGGGTTCTCGATGGCTCACTTAGTCGACACGGAAATTGTGTCTGGACTACAGCACTGCAAAACAACCCTGCACGTGTACAGCCTCACGTGGCCAGCCCTCTGGTAAACGTTTTAGACCAACCGTCTGCCATATGGTGACTCCCGCCAAGTCAAAAACCTTGCCAATATCTCAGAACCGCTGTAGCCAGACACTCACTGTATCAAGTGTTTTTTTTTGGGGGGGGGGGGGGGTGTAATGATACATTCAGCATTACTTCAGGATACCGTGTGGCCCACCCAACACCACAGCGTAATTTTAACAGCGACGACATTACCTTTACCAAATACGTCAAAACAAAAATTGGTCGCTAAAGGAAAAGCCGAGACGAGTTTGCAACTAGGGCGAAGTAAATATTTGCTGAACTAGTATGTTCGTCACACACAAAAAAAGAAGAAAAAAAACAACAGACAGTGCTAGAAAGAAATGCTGCTCTTTGTTTTCGTACCTCGTACACTCGACCATGGTATATCGGGTGGTCCTTCATCGGAGGCATGGAGAACTGGGCCGCACTCATGGTGGAGGGAAGGAGGAAAGCGTACCACACCCAGCTGTGACGACGGCGTAAATGTGATCTCTCTCTTCAGGCGTGTCTCCTGCAGACTAATATCGCAGCCCTCCGTTTCTGACGAGAAGCATGAACTTGAATCAATATTTACGACTGGGGAGGAGAGGGAAAGTGCGATAGTATTTTACGGGGAGGATCGTCGACTCGTCACGCCACGTTTTCTGTACGGCGTAAGAACAAAAAATGTCACTGTCGTCTCAGCTTTGGTCGATTAGTCTACGTTACCTAATCCTGTCTTTTGTGGGACGAGGAGAAAGGGGCGGATCACACAGCTTGAAAGCAAAATTTTTGAACACATATGGCCGAGACCTATATACTTTTTCCCCTGAATCATTCAGTAGTTCTGCCTAGACTCATCAACCGTTGTACATGTCTTAAATAAACAAAACGCTGCGTAGAAACGAGGGCGATTTTTAGACGAAGACATGGCAGTAGAAATGGAATAAAAAAGAATGTACCTACACATAAAAATTAAACGAAAAACACGTAGATGTAATGAGGGGATATGGAAGGGACGGGGCTTCATTTTAAGCGCAAATTGACTGGTTAATCATGTTCCTCATGCTTTGGGGTTTATTTATGCTGAACCAAATAAACTACATTAAGGGACTTTGCACAACTGTATATGACATGTTTTGTTGAAAATTGTGTAGACATTTTGAATTTTGTAAAACTAGGTCGTACATGTAGTTATCGCATTACTAGTGCAAAACATTGAGTGAAACAGATCAAAACATTTAAGACATTCTCCGCAGTTGACGAAGTCAGGCTGTCTTATTCTGTTATTTCATTCGGGGTTAATGGCTTTTTTCTAACTTGTAGATCAGGCCACATGCAAAATTTCCTTTTTTTAGGCCTACTTAAACAATCGGCATTTTTTAAAGATTTATTTCTGCCAATGAGTTGATGGTAACTCAGACCAGACACTCAGGTCTGTTTGTGTGTTAAATTTGACAATATTTGGTGACTCATCAAAGATTTCATTCAGAAATCGCGTCCAATTTCTTCACATTGTCGTATTCTTGTAGACAAGACAGTTCACCTTGAGAGTTCGACGATAGTTACTCATTTTTATGTCTGTCTTTAGTACGTTATGTTATTGTAAACTAGAATACGTTATAGCAAAATGAATAGGTGAAATGGTTATAAAGATGTAGGTTAATTGAATAACACGGTGGATGGAATCATTCTAAAAGAATAGACAGTTCATGGGCATTAAACGATTGAGAAATCAAAATATCATTTCTGTACCTGAGTTATCATTATGGACGCTTTGCTACATTTTATGAACAGTCATTATCTCTATCTTATTGTACGCATATTTCTATGCACTACTTAAGATGATAACATTCAGTAAGAAAGGAATTCACGAATGTGTCAGTCTGACTAATCTCATAAAACAAATGTGCAGCCTTCTTTATGAAAGCTAAAAAACTAAATGCCGCAAAAGAACTTACAATATGCCACAAAAACAAGCATACGCCCGACTACGGAGCAGGATCTTACATGCACTTGGAGTAAATCGTAGTCAAGTCGTACGATCACAAACTGAGGAATATCTTAGGATTGTCGTGCTTTTGTCGTACAAGATTTGACCGAAAAGGGTGGGCTTGTTTCTGGTCTTATTCTCCAAGCAGATCAACAGGTGGCATAAGACAGTGTCCTACGTGCCCGGTTGCCCGTTGGATACTGCTTTTGGACCTTTTGATACTTGTCTTGTGCCACAGGTAAATCTACTTAGAGATTATATAGTGTCACATAAAATTTGACTTTTACCGTACAGCCTGTTTATCGAACCGAAAAGTCAACTTTTTCGACCACAAACAAAACATATAAATACGGAACTCGTATACGGATTTGAATACACATACGTACTCGTGTGACCGCTCCCTTAGACGCACCTATATACAGTAATAAAATACGAAATTCTGTCTCATTGTTTACCTGTCAACCGAAGAAATTCTTGTATGTCAAGCAACGCTTCGTTCTGAAGAGGTGAGAAGATCGGGTTTAAAACTTAGCAGACAAGGTAGTAAAAGAGGAGACGAGGAAAGAAAGGTAGTCTTGTTGTGCGTAGCTGTCGACGATGACGCACGGCTGATGAGTGTACTGAGACGTTCAACCGACGCACCTTGACCTGTAGGCACGTGTACGGACGTTATGTAACGTCTGACACGACTTGTAAGTGCAACAAAGATTGTCTGGTCTCTTCTTTTCAAAACACGTGCGTATTTTTCTAATTTTTTTTAGATTTCATTTTATTTTGTATCTTCTATAGCGATCTCTTTGAGTTAGTGTTCGTTTACATAGCTTTGAAAGATAAATAAACGACTTGAGAGTGTCGTCACCACGTCTTTCAATGAATGTTGCGATAGAAAAAATAATTTTTGATTGTGAAGAACAATAACTTTTGTGATTATCGTCATCGCGTATTACATATTGAAGCTGGTGTATATGTGTTACGCCGAAGGTTGGTTATACCAGCAATATAGATGCAGATACAGAAACATGGCTGATATTTAATATATGCCCAAACCCCCTTAGTCATTTGTAGGTAATGTTTTTTGGCCTTCTCTCTACGTATTTGATTAATCAATCTTTTATTCAATCAATCAAATGTATTTACTTCTCACTAAACTAGATAAAAGTGCACTGCTAGGTAGACGTAATAAATGTTGCAAAAGCACATAATTGTGAGAATAAGTCTTACATCTGTTTGGAGATTAATGATATGAGGGCGTGGTGTACCGGTAGCTCAGCATTCATTGTATTATGGCGGGTACAGATGAAATGTAAAGCACGTTGAGAAATTTCAAAATATCGTCTGAATCCAAAGACTGTTTCTTTGCTTTTGTGTGTGTGGTTATTTTAAGCTGCATCACCCAACATCAAATTTCACTATATTAGAACACATAATCATCAAATACGTATTATCAATTAAATAAGTTGTCTTGACATGCTAGACTAGAAGAGGCAAAATGAATCACAATGAAAACGACTAACCCTATCTCAGGTACTACCATTTTAATACCACTTTCAGACATTTGCCATACATTTGGTGAGTCAAGGGAAACAGGTGAATGGTTGGCTTTACGTACAAGTGCAACCATCATTCGTTCAACCCACAGTGTCACGTCATGTGTAAGAATAATGTACACAAGCCGCCTTTTCATTGAAGATATTTGTGTTTTTACACGGGATTAAAATCGACCCTTTATTGTATGACACAGTGCAGTAAATCCGTTCTTACAACCTATACACCGCAATTTACAACACTGTAGGCCTGTACCTTACCCCTTATTTCAAGATTTACCACCGACGCCTCTTAAAAATGAGGCACTGGCTGGTAAGCACTCCTCTAATATTAACCACACCACGCGGCGTGATACACTCATTGAGATAACAGTTTTCTTTTGCTCGTGTTTCAACATCCAAACGGCACTTCTTGAACTGTGTTTTTATAAAGCCTTTTCATGTGACGTCATCGTTTTGCCCGCCGCCATGTTGGTGTCACTATTTGCATGTCAGTGGCAGTATATGATAGCTCGAGCGTTTAAGGATATCTGAAGACGTTCTGACCCTCTCACAGAATCACAGTTGAATGTCTACGACTCACAGAAGAACATACGAGAAGATATCTTAATCTTGTCTAAAACCTAATCACTGTATAACCCTTCAGGTACGATCCACTGAAATGCAAATCAAGGACACCAAGATGGCGGCCAGCACCTACTCGTTTCACTGAGCCGGGAATGTGTGAAGATGCTCTGTCTCGAGCCTTTTTTTGACATAACATGTTTATATTGGACTGTTCTAATTTGTATAATCGATTGAATTCTGACCAAAGTATACACGAGTCTTCAATTAAGAAAAATTCATTTTTGACATCGTCTGCTTGGTGTTAAGCTGATCTGTTTGTTATACAGGGGCTTTTGATGAATGTCGGAGTGGTTTGGACTTGACCTTCTGCAAATTGTCTTCGTACCAGTAAACCTTGTTCTTGTAAGAACCCGCCGACGTCCTGGGCGCTGCTCCGTACGTCTTGGTGTACATCGAGCCGTACTCGGACGAGATTGGCGTCCTGTCCGCGCCTCCTGGTACTCCCTTTCCTGGAGAACAGGATAGGATAAGATTGAAACAGTCTACAAGAGTATCTTTTTATAAATGCTGTTTACTGGTTTAAACCCTGGACAGGTGTTTATTGGTGCTTCGACTCTCCTGTCAGTAGCTACTCATCTAAAAGAGGAAAATGCATTCAATGCATAGAAAGTCATACCAAAGACTTTCAATCAAAAATGGTTCATAGACGTCATACTGTTTTTCTGTTCAGCACGTTTAGAAAAGAGAATGACGGTTGGCCAGCCCCTTGTTTAAAATGCTTAACTGTATGGCCCAAGGGCTATGGGTACGGAGAAGGGCACCGACCTATACACCGAAAGGTGAGAAGGGCACCGACCTATACACCGAAAGGTGTGGGAGAATTTTAACTTAATAATACATTCACGCTAGCTGTCCTAGATATTTGAAAGAAGCAAGCGCCTTTGCTTTCTACTCTTTGGTCGACTCGTTCCACAAGTTCTGTTTGAGAGATCAATGTAAAACGAATGTACCTCCAGTCAGGCGCCCTCTCATACGACTAGAGTTCTGAAGCTGGTTGAGCTTTGGATGCGGAGCCTGTCGCAGGCGTTGGAAGGGCACCGTCTGTTCGTTGACCCTCATGTAGAGTCCTGTCGTGGTCGGACGGCCTTTCCTAGCCCTGGACCCCAGTGAAGGCGTTTCGTGCGTCGCTAGAGGTCGCTGCATGAACGCAGAGCCGTTGTTGAGTGGCGGCTGACTGGTGCTGCTGCCGGTGTGGCTGGTGGTGTGTGACTGGCTACCGTCGTCTGGTGACCAGGGAGGAATTGTTGGTCCCCCGTAACCTAGATGTCATTTAGTGAGAAAAAAATGAATTGCTGTCTGGGGTTCCGCTTTTTTCTGACATCAAAAGACACGAAGAAACAAGACCATAGTCCAAGTCCCACTGCAGTACCAGAAAACATCTTCAAACATTGCTTTCATCTTGCATTGAGTTACATAAACGCAATTGAACGACAAACCGTTGATCCCGGTTTCTGGAGGAGACTTGAACTTACCGTTGTCATCACAATCCCCGTCGATGAACTGTGTATGATACGGTGCCTGGATCCCCGCGCCATTCATGTTTGGTGTGTGATCGAACTACACAGCATTTTGAAAGAAGAAAAAACATCGTCAGATAGGGACAAGAAAACGAGGGCAATACGATGGCAGTTATATATTGACTTAGTTGTAGCATCATGGGATCAAACAAATAATACTGCATTGCCTTTCGGATTGTGCCTTTACAGCATATTCTTTTTTTGCTGATGTGATCTTCTTCTTTCTTCTTCTTCTTCTTCTTCTTCTTCTTCTTTCTTCTTCTTCTTCTTCTTCTGTCAGGAACCAATCAGAGCTTAGAACTGCCGTAAACCAATGAGAACTGACATCAGCATATGAACTGAGTATTAACTGTACAGTAAACTTGAACAATTACAGGTTTGTAATAGCAACCTGTATTGTTTTTTTTTACTCGCATATGATACTATAGGGCGAGCCCAATGGTATCGTGTAAGAGTAGTTTGACAAAAGATCACAAAAGGCAACAGGGAAAACATTCTGCATTTTCAAATGTTGCCTGTCTAGTTTAACTCTACAATATCATTTCGTGAAGTTAATTCCCCAAAGCTAATGCTAGCTTGTACAGGAATTGCATATTGCAAGACAGACGAGATGAGATGAGATGGAAGAAAAAAGAAAAAAATCTCAAAACAAAATAGATATCCCTGGACTTCAAAAATGATGTGATAGAGGGCCCAAAAGTATCCAACAGCCATACATGACCATTGCATGTCCTGAGCAAATGATCTAAAAACTGGAATTCCCACAGCAATACCATAAAAAACTACCAGGGGTAAGGGTCTTGCCCTTCGTTTAATCGACAGATTGACCAGTCATGTTTATAAAACTTCGATGTCTTTTCATGACTTTAAGTTTTTCACGGTCCCCATTGCATACTGAGAGATCCGTTGCACCATGGGTGCAAACATCAGAAGTTCCACAATGAAACAGACCAGATCGCAGCACTAACAGGTAACTACGTCGTTTGCCCCTCTGCTACCCATATACGTGTAGCCTGATTAAATCTCGCTTATAGCCGCCCGCCCCTACAAACGGGGAGGAACCAGTTACAGCCTATGACATCAGAGTTTGTGTCACACAGACTACTACCCATAGTGCCCCGCGTCTCTCCGCATGCAATGGGGACTGGCGAAGAGATATTTGCTATCATGTCTGTCCAGCTGTCTAGTTGTCGTTCATACTACATGTACTAGGGTTATTGCTCGTTGGGAAATATTGTTCCTGACCGCCCGACGACAGGTACAGACGTGCGCGTGACAGTACGTACAATAGGCGACCTTTCCCCACGTCACATCTTATGCTACTCCAATCTCAACAAATATTCACATGACGTTATAGTGAAAAGATTTGTTGTTTATTCTATTATATCCCATTGTTGTATTCACACAATGCTGTCTGTCAGTCTCAGGATGTGATTCATGATGACAGGGCTGGCGTGTTTGTCTTGGCTAGAAAAATCGTGTCGGCGGCCCTGCTTGATTACTACAACCCCCACCCCTCCGTAATACACCGCACGTCTTCAACACACTTCAAATACCCCATTCCCCTAGTTTAATAGATCCTAGAAACAGTTTGGCAATCCAGTGAAGTATTCCTTTTAGTGACTGAACCCCAAAGCTACGTTGATGCCGTCTATGTTAAGACGGGATTATCTCGCCTTTGATTATCACGTCAACTGTGGACTTTACAACTACGTACAACTGTGCAAAATATAAACATCTATCGGGCTTTTTTTTTCGCGTGAATATATCGTTGTCATATCAGTGTCACTTCTCAGACTAAATCAAAGCGTGAATATACCATTTTGTGTGTTTTTTTCTGCCGTAATACTTGCGTCATTGTAATCCTTGTATAGAAAACAACGTCAATACTCTTCCAGACAATCTCTTCCACGACGAACCACTGAACGTGCCAGCGTAAAAATACTGGCAATACAAAGCGTTAGGGATGGTTCACCATTCTTCAAAGTTGCGAAAAGCTTTCTTTACAATCTATCAAATAGTCAAGAAAATAAGGAAAACGGCGTGACAGTGAGGGGGCCAACATATATGTCATACTTTTGAACCGTTTTATATTAGATACTTGATGTCGATTCGTACAATTGAAAAAGGTGAAGGACATTTTTTAAGTAATAAGTTATGGCTAATGACCTTTTCGTGACAAAGAAAATTAATAAAAGGAGACCTTTTCGCTGTTTAATTTTCTTTATTTTGCCCCCCACTCCACGGATCTTTCACACTTCCCTTATCATGGCTTTGATAACAACACCGTTATATCTATCATGATGTGCTTTAAACCACTATTAGATTGGGCGTATCCCTGTCTGATTAGCTAAGATAGGAAAAGTCGTTGGGATCTAAACGATCATCTCCAAGTAGAGGTCTAGAGTGTGATAATGTCTTCTAGCTGCTCCGTTTTTACGTCCAACCTAATCTCGGACTTCAAGCAAATATCAACGTAGCAAACCTTTTTTACACATATATTTGGGGAAGGCGACGAGGGAAAACCACTAAGAAGACATATAGGATGTCTCATAAAACACGCGTGAAACTAAGTGCCGGACTATACATCGATGCTTGAAGATTAGGGTCAGCGATTGTCAGTGTCCGCTGGTTATGCTAATTAGCCCCCTTCTGTGGGGAAAGGAAATGAAATCAGTTATCATCAAAGGTACGCAGGTGTCGTCTTCTCCTCACCGCTGGTGACGTGATTAGCGGTTTCTTGATTAGTTTTCTACGAAACACCGGGTCGCCATGGGGGCACAAGCCTCTGTGTAGCCTGGTACCCGGACTGTTGCCAGGGCTCGCACAAGTCACCGGTCCCAGGTTTAACTTAACCTCCAAGCAGATCCTACTGTAGCATAAGATAGTATCAACAGCTGCCAGAGGAGTGAAGCCTGCCTAGGAGTGTGTTTGACTACCAGTGGCTGATGACTCCCTTTGGTCAGCTGTACTACTTAGCCAGCTTTGATACTACCTTATGCCACTGGTAAATCTGCCTGGAGATTAGGTTTAACTTGCTCCCTTGGAAATGTTGCATTGGCCTCGCTGTGATAGTAAGACCCTTAGCAACTAGGGCTGAAATTGAATTCGGGTATGCAAAAATGACGGGGTTGCGCTTAGTTGACCAGGTGAAGATGTATACAAGCTTATAGTGCCGAGGAAATCCACCCTGAATCCCTAGTGGAGACCAGTGACCAGGCTATGTAGCCATGGGGACTCAAGTTCCCATGTTTGTATCACAGCATAGGATCATATGGTAGCATTACAAATTTGCAAAGCTATAGATAGCCACATATTTTAAGTACAAATTCACATTTCTGGAGCACCCGGCCCCACCCCTTAGAATACATAACTTACGTGCCATTTGCCGTCACTTATTAGTAGGTTTATTTGAGACGCAAATGTCAACAACTGTAGTCATGTCCTTTGGGTGCGACATAACAAGTTTTTGTTACCTCACCTCCCAGCCACCCGCCTTAGCTAAAAACCCTAAAGGATCCGTATTGTTGAGATTTATGACAATGGTGTGGAAAGCGAGAATTTGGACTCTCTATCCGACACTGCAGGCTTAGAGGTTAGACTCGTTTTGTTGCTTATTACGTTCTGTGTTCTTACTGTACTTGGTTTCTGATGGCCGTCTAGCTAAAACAAGACGCCTCGTGTGTTGTTGCTGACATTTCATACAGCATCAGCAAAAACCACACCGACACCGTCAGGTGCTTTTGACGGGAGACAGACGCTCCTGGCATGTTTTGAAGTGAACTAATAAAGCTTATTATTGGTCCCTAACAATTTCTTTGGAAAGGAGAAGACGACTACACAATGGGTAACTACGTGGTGGCGTGTTGCCCCGTCGAAACGATTTTAGATATGAATTCTGCAGCCATTATATATTTCGAGTCTTTGTTTACTCCAATCAATGCTGTGATTTCTTGATAGGAAATACATACTCGTCTCTTTGGTAGCAATACAACAAACGTACCGATTAAAACACTGCCTTTCTTCTCTATTTTGTATTATTTAGGGTAAATCTCCACTGAATGGAGACTGTTGAGCGATTGCCTCATAGATTGAATATGATACACGATGTAGAAATATGGTTTGAAAGACAAAGAAACACATAAAACTTGCAACATACACTTATTTATTGATCAATAGAATTTGATCGGACTAACAACAACATTTCTGGCTACGGAACGGTCGACGCATCAGTAGAAAAGGGGCGTTATTGCTGGGATATATGCACAAGGTCTGAATAGTATCATAAGGCACATGTATTAGCTGACTGTATGTGTTACCCTGGATAACTTGTGGCAATTGTAATAGACAAGATAATCATCTGAATAACGCTGAATACCTCCCAATTGTTTTTCACGTTTTCCATAGTTGCACTATCTCTTAAGATTGTTGTCATAGTTGCAATGCATAAACAAATGTATGAGATGGTATATAGAATATTTGATTGCTACTGCTTTGTCGTTAAAAAATTTTTTTTTTTCATACGGAAGATACAATTCACTTTTTTCTTAATTCTCGTTGAAAGACTTTGAACTCAATGCACTCCATGTAGTGTCTCCCTATCCCTTGGCGGACGAAAACACTTGTCACAAAACCAAGAATGACTTTTTATCTATTCAGGAAAGGAAACAAAACCGACTCTGCCTCTTATATCTTACTGTGAAGGGAGCCAACGTGACCCTAGACCTCATACTTCCCCTTAAATACGTTTATCAAACTGAATGTACGACATAGTTCTGAAAGGCTATTTCATCGAAATGGCCAGTCATCAAAAGCTTTTGTCTGTTGCTATGCCGACCTATACACAAGAATACAAAGCGGGCCTCTGGTGGCATACCCGATAGCTACGTGTTGGGTAGATCCTGTATTCTTTTAGAGACGAGCCAAACGTTTTTCCCCACTTTGGCAAAGCGTGATGAGCTCGATTTTTTTGTCGACAATTGAACAATAAGACAGCGGGGTAACATTGTTTTCAATGCGGAATGAAAACAAATGACTCGCATGTGAACTAGTTCGGAGAACCGCCAATGCGAAAGACTAGGCTTGCGATCAGTCTATGCTCTCAAAATCCTACGTTTTTACCCTAGCTACTTTTGCATTGAAATTGTCATTTTCCCAACACAACATAACCATATTTTCCGAAAT
The DNA here is from genome assembly GCF_000003815.2 of Branchiostoma floridae. Lineage (NCBI taxonomy): Eukaryota > Metazoa > Chordata > Leptocardii > Amphioxiformes > Branchiostomatidae > Branchiostoma > Branchiostoma floridae. The sequence goes on along the minus strand of NC_049980.1, from coordinate 30,132,313 downwards.
GATTACAATAAAGCTTCGCAACAATAAAGGATAATACTACAATGTTTTGTTCACCATTATCCCTTATAGCTGGCGGCGATTTTGTGTCTTTTGGACGGCAATCCTTCGGCTATACAGAGGAATAAAACATCATACTTTGATAAATTATATCGTTTTGAAACGCCGCATTCTTAACACAAAATTTGGAAAAAAAATTAAGGTACTAACCTCCTCGGGTTCGAATAGCGGTCCGTTCCTCCCTGCCATGGTCAAAGCTCTGTAGCGCGGAACGACGTTAAAAACCGAACTCCTCCAAACCACCGGCGGGTTGTCAACGCTGGGGGAAGAACAAGACAATTCACGTTCAACAGTATAATACTATATTTGTGTGAACTTTAGAGAGACTGGTCAGTGTATCTTCGTCTTCTAATGCCAACTGACCAGGGACAACTGACCATAGCTATAACGACGGACAGCAAACATAGAGCAGTGCGTGTGTTGCTATCGACTCCCTCGTAACGTAGATACAAGGGCGCCTTGAATATTTAATACTTCCTGTACAACGCACTGAACAATGGGTGATTTAAGTCGAACTGATTTACCGTGCTAGAGGCATCACGATTTTCTTCCTGTGCCTGTTGCAGGGTTGTGTCCGGGGTTTGTAGGTCCGGGGTTAGGTTGGTGCTGCTCTCAGTCTGGTCCACTGTGACTGTCTGACGAGGCCAGATGGAAACCTGGACCTTTGGGAGAGCGTCAGGACAATGCAATCATCTTCAGCGGGGGACTGCAATGGACGCTTCTTTTCTCTTTCTTGATTAGAAATTTGTTTAATCTAATTTGTTGTCTTAAACATTTTAGCTGTTAAACTGATTGAGTATAGCGTTTGTCGTTCTCGAAACGGGTGGGCGAGTGGTGCTTTTGTGTGCATGTACGCTGCTTCTAATATGTCCAAATCGAATTAAGCTGGACATAAGTGTTAGACGATACTCCAATGACTGTGGCATGAACACTGGGGAGAGTTATCATTCAGCATTGCGTGGAGCATAAGAGGTACGCTTGACGTATTTGAATATAATATTACTTTCTCTCGAGTGGTTATGGATCAATATTTGGCAGTCAAAAGTGAAAATAAACCAATTCATATGTACAATGTAAAAACACTTCAGTCTTGACGAGTGGTTATTGATCCTAGCAGCGACCATGCCCCTCACCATGTACTGAACCCCCAACCAAGGAGTTTAAAAAAACTCATTGCCCCAACCAATCAATCTAACCAATAGTACCGGTACATACAGTCTTGTGTATCTACCCCATATTTACCAAAATTGGAGGTATGGTTTTTAGTTGTGTGTGTATGAGTTTCCGCAGCAATAACTTAAGAACCTCTGGATGGCTTATGAAAATATTTGGTATGTGGATATGTGTTGTGAACCAAAGGTCAAGGTCGATTTTGGGCCCTCTGGCGGCGGATTTCCTGTTCGCGCCCACCGCGGATGCAATTGTGACAGCGGTATCTATATAGACAAACTGCTCAGCTGCACCCGTATTGTTCACACCATACATCAATACGTGTTTAATAATTGATTGATGACATCTCTTTCGTTTTTTTTTACCACAGAAGGATGCAAGCTGCGTCCAACGGATATATAAGACCTTTTGCATTGTATTTATATTCATGATATAAGTTATGGCATAGTGCAGATCAGTGTGGCCTTGTCAACTTCATATGAAACAAGCACCTGATGAATACACGGGGGAAAATTATAACATGTTAGCTATATATAGTCCAGATATATTTCGATATTGTAAATGCTACGTCTGTTGTTAGCTTTAAGATATAGGAAATATATACGTTATCGATGTTATCAGAACTTGCTGAACAAACAAACCTCTATGATGTTCATTATCCTTGGAAGAGTTGAATTTAATGTTATAATCCCACCTTTAAACTCGCAATGAAGCGTCTCTTGCAATGTATGACCGAATGGAATCACAAAGGACAAGACTTCGGACAACTTTGCCGACAAATATCCAGCCCATCAAGCTAGTTGCACTCCCTGGCGACCAAGATTATATTGCAACACCTTGCAACATCTTGAAAGTAAAATTAAAACAATTCGTCGTCCAACGGATGAAAACTTCGCTGCTTTAAATCGTTTTGTTTTACGAGATTAAAATTTTGATGTAGTCGTTCTTGGTGACGATGTTCGATTGGAACGATCATGATGTGCACAATACCACGTTCAATTGCAAAATGCGAAGAAAATGTATGTCAATGTCTACTTACTGTCGCGTTGTTTTTGTTTGTGAAGTGTCGTGAATTTTGTCATCTTTTAAAAACTGTATGGTCACATTTTCGAAAACAAAGTCAAGTAAGCCTCAAATACCCCCTTTTGCGAGCCTTGCACGATTTCCCAAACCCTACAGCTGAGTTGCAGTTAATTTCATCGCTGCGACCGAGAGTGGTATTGCAGTTTAGGCTATGGTAGGGAGTAGGGCTGGGTACCGGTACAGAAAATTCAGGTCCAGGTCCAGTTCAGGTCCAAAGGATCAGGTCCAGATTCGGACCTGAACCTGGACCTGATTCAGTATGACTCATGCCAATGGTCCATTTCACTACATAGAAATTTGTTTGGTGGAGTATTAGACTTACACTGGCGTCTTAAAATCCTACAACGCTAACTGCACCTGTACGATTGACTGTAAAACTCGGTAGAAATGACTATAAACTCTACTCTACTTCACTCTTGTTATTTTCTTCCACCTGCAAGCGCCGAAACTTGTGAATGCCTGATGAAATAATATGTTAATTTTCTAACCGGTCCAACATCCGGTCCACCTAATTTTTTCAGGTCCGGTTTTTCTGGACCGGTCCAATAAGAAAAACCGGTTTTGTACCGGTACGCTGTACCGATACCCAGCCCTAGTAGGGAGTACAGAACGCACACAGTACTCCACAGGACATAATTGAACGTTGATTTGAAGAATAAACGACACGATAATCTAAACTTGAAATCAATTGATAAAGCACTGAATGCAAGAGACGTTAATGATTTCTTAAATTGTATATTGACCTTTAAAATCACCACAAAGGAGTTCACAGGCTAAAAGTACCAAAAGTGATATACTTTGTGACACCATTTGATGTTTGAGACAAAATTCCGCTGTTTTCGCATGATGGCACACGACGTCTGACATTTCACTGAATGTTTAGTGGATACAAAGCTATGTACGGTACTGTCACTTTCTTTGTGTATACACAGTAAGGACATGAAAATCTTAACAACATTGATGTAAATAATGATATATGTTTGTCAGGTTATTATACTAATCTCCAACTGTTGCTCGATACATTTACTGCACTCATACACATAGCATGCAAATGTCCGATTCGTTAAAATCTATTTGCTACAATACTGATTTTGAACAAAGTTGTCAACAGTATGATATATTCTAGTGTATAAAAGTATGAAACATAGAAGGCAAAGGTTGACAAGTTGAGCAACTATTGACGTTTTCAGATATAAACTCTTAAACTAGAAAAACAAGTAAGCTCGAAAAATTCGACGCCCAACATTTAAGTCACCACATGTAACTATCAAAATGTTACAATTTACGTGCTTTTCCCCATCATATCAAGTTTGAAAACATGTTTTGAGACACGTACACCTCTAGAACCTCCACATTGATTAATATAACACAATTAATTACAACATTCTAATCACATTTGTACAGACTCCTTAACTAAGAGTAGATGAATATGAGTAATCATTATACTAACAACATTTTGAGTATTGATAATATTGCCAAGTAACGAATCCTTTTCCGCAAAGGAGGAGAATTGAAAGCTATGCTTCTGTCCAATCTAATAGTGAACAGTATTGAAATTCCATGATACAACATTGCATATGTTGCCAATACTATTTTTCCTCGCCCAACTGTCGCCACGTGACAACGAACGGAGGAAACGTCAAGGTAATAGGTTACATAGATAGGAATGAAACAGCATGTTCCCCAAGTCTGAATACTCGTGGCAAACCCGACTCACTGATAGTGAGGACTATTAAAATGGTCCACTTATTCTCAATGGTAGGACTACATGGTTACGTTTCGAACCTAGTATTTGCAACAAAATCAATCGAAAGTTGAACACGTTTATGATAAGCACATTACTGTACTATTCATGTCTTCCGTGGGACAGAGATATTTACACGACCCTGGCGGAAATCGATGTTTATGTTGATTGCATTGCGACCGAAAGCGTCTTTTGTCGTCTGATTTGTGGGCACCGCGGAATCTCGCGTAAAGACCTCCGATCTCGCCGAATCACGCGTGGCGGCTGCCGAGATCGGGCGAGGGTTGGACGAAGCCGCGTTCTGAGTTGGCGCTGCCTGCCCTATGCGCCCAGGCCGACTTGCTGCCCTGGTAGTGGCGGGACGGGAACCATCTCTGGAAGGACGAGACGTACTCTGACTTTGGGAAAGGCCTTTTGCCTCTCGAGTGGCGTCCTGTAGAGAAAAGGAGAAGAAATATCCGTTAGCCCTAACGGTTTCCTTCACTGCCATTGAACCAGGTGGTTAAGGTGGTGTATAGTTACAAACTTTCTGGAAAAGTGATAAAAGAAGGGTAGAAGATGGCGATATTAAACAGAATCAAAGGTATACAGGATAGTGGGGTGGATGGCCATATATATCATACCCGCCTTCCACGGATCCGGGCCGGTCTTTTGTACGTCGAATAGGCATCTGGAGTTGGGCAGGTCGACTGCTCGCCTCAGTCGGACAACCTTGGTCAATGGCCGGTCTTGTCGCGAAGGTTCGGGGAGAGGCACTGTGTCGTCCACGGCAGTAAGACCACCACCTGTTTATAGAAGAGGTTAATATAAATTAGGTACTGGGTAAGGCAGCCGACTTTACACAGGGCCGAAGCGTATCCCTTTTTGGCTAGCTGATGGTGCCATTGAGCCTGGCCACACGACTTACTTTTTCTGTCTTGCAATATCTGTAAAAAAAGTGCTCTATGTTGAACAGAGGTTTGACGCCTTAGCCACACCTAAATCTCGCGCGCACACAAGGGCCCTCCAGCTTTACTTCCCATCCAATGGCACTAATTAATAATGCACCCTCACACCATGTACGCGCGAGATGCGAACCCCCGGTACTTAGAAACCCATGGACGTTCCACACAAAATGACAGGAGAGGAGAGATTTTAACCAGAAGTATTTTTTTATAGACTAAATCCTACTTTACACTTTGAGATGTTGCAGGCGATGTCGCAGTTAATAACTCACCTGCGGTACCGTATCTTCCCCGCCTCAGCCTGGAGCTGTCTACCCTTGGTTTTCCCGCGGAATCCAGCCTGGGCAGCTTGGACTCAGGGCTGCTCCTCCCGGCCGGAGGGCCCGCCACGTTGTCGTCCATGGTCCTGAGGATTCCCCTGCCGGCGGAGGGTTGCCGGGAACGCGCCGACGTCGTCAATTTCGTCGGCGGCCGTTTTGCCCCTGTTGACACGCCAACGACGATAAGCGGTTTGTCAGAGTTTAAACTAGAGTCAACTCCTGAAACAAGCAAGCGTTTACAACCCAAAATAACCCGAGCGAATAATGCTGCGATGAGTGCAATTGCTGTAAACAAAGGGAGCAACCAAAAACAAACACGAAAATTTAGGTCTTACAAAGCTTGCTTCAGTCAATACTGATCATGAGGTATGGTAGTTATACTATTCCCACTATTTGTACAAGTCTAGAGCATTTTTACATGACTTCGACGTCATACCAACACAGATGCTGAACCATGCAGCTACATGTATTCGCATTTTGGTGAATTGTAAGCCCATTACAGCTAGAGATCGTGGCCCGTGCCCATTACAGCTAGAGGTCTTTTGACCCTCCCAAATAAGCTTTACTATGATTAAATGTAAAGATCTCTCTCAGGAGAGAACACTTAAAAAATACAGGAACATTTCAGAACGCAATGTATAAAAAAAAATAATACATTTGCTAGGGTCCAATGAAATGCAAATGAAGGACACCAAGGGCACCTGCCCGCTTCACTGATGCGGAGCAAGATTAGAAACGCTCTACCCTGCATCACAGATTAGTAGACACACACAGTAGTAAGACGAGAACCAGCAGACTGACCAGGTGTGGGCTGTGTGGGCCTGAGTGGCTCCAGGACCGGGCGGCCGGTGTCCCTCCCGCCATGAGCGCTCCTCCCGGCCCATGCACGTGATGGACCTCCCTGTTGCGACGGTTTGGTCTGCTCCTCCTCTACTACTAGAAGAATGAGGCTTATTTAGTGAACCGAGATACGTCATAATCATCAAATTGCAATTGCAATTTCATTTTCAATCTACCAGATAACCTGATTAACAAAGAGAGCTTCTTACATGTACATCCTATCCCTTTTCAAGGGCTTTACGTGACAATCACTAGTTGCGCATTATTATTATTAATCTCCGATCAGATATACATATCCGGCATTGTACAGTATGATAAGGACCAAAGAAGTATTGAGCTGGTCACCAGATAGATACTGCTTTGGCTCTTTAAGCCAACGGGTTATCTGCTTGGAGATTATATGATTATGACAAGGACGCAAAAGACAATTAGACTAGGTTATTAGTACCTATCTTTGCATTATTAATGATGTGTGGTCTACAGTAGGGATTCGCCCTGGATGTTTAATAGACTGTATGATTATTGCATCGTTTTGTAAAAGTTCACTTAGATTTTTGCTTGGTTTGCATTTCAAAAATGTGCGCTTTTTCTTCACGTAATACCTTGGGGACAACAAAATGGAGACGGACGCAACTATATGCATTTTGATGAATCGTAAAATTCAAACGTTTTTGGACATCTAGAGATCTTATGATCATATGAAAAATGCCCAATAAGGCGTGTATGGCACAATGATGAGAATACCAGAAGAATACTTAAAGGCGTGAAAACAAAAAGGCTTTGTCAAGTCAAGCTATGATCGATTGAAATGCAAATCAGGTACATGTTGGTACATGCCTGTCAACACCTGCCTGCTTCACTAAAATGGAAAGTGGTCTTACCTGCTCCCCTGTTGTAGGTATACGTTTCTTGTCCCTTCTTCACCTCTTTGTTAAAGTCTGTCGTCTCCGACCCCTTCCAGCTAACGTGCTGGCTCGGAGGCGAGGCGCCCCTGTTGTTATCATCTTGTGTGTTCGCCCCGTTCTGACCGTTTGCTGGTGCGCCAGACCCACCGGTGTCCATACCCTGGCTGTAGGTAGGTTGTGGAACACTCGACACGACGTGGAACACTGTTAGAACGAGAATAGATATCGAGTTATTGTGTTGAAAAATCGAGAGGTCACGGGTTCAATTCCTGGCATTCGTGGCTAAACGTTGTGTCCTTGGGAAAGGGGTTTTAAATGAAGTTCCACACTCGACCCATGTAAAATTTAGACGAGGAGCTAAAGTATGCATGTGGTGGAACGAGAGAGATGGACCCCCCCCCCCAGCTTCCAAAACTATTACCAAAACACAAGGCACCTGTCCGTAACGCCTCAAAAAGGACCTTTATCTTTACTTTTACTATAATACTCACTTGCGCCCTTGTTGAAGTTGCTAGTCTCTGACCCCTTCCAGATGATGGGGGCCTGTGCCTGTTGTGTGGTACCCGCGGCCTCTTCTGTTTCTCCCCTATAGTCACGGTCACCGCCGGCCTGGTCTGGCTGTTTCGCTTCTGGAAGGTTGTCAGCTTCCCGATTTGAATACGGTTGTGGCACGGACGACACAACGTGGAACACTGCGGGCAAGGAAGCAAGGAAAATAGTTTTAGAAATGTTTAGTGAGGTCTACACACACAAGTTGAACCTTTATCTTTCACTTAACCAATGCTTAAGTGCCATCAACAATACTTACTGGCGCCCTTGTTGAAGTTGCTAGTCTCTGAACCCTTCCAAATGATAGGGGCCTGTGCCTGTTGTGTGGTGTCCGCGGTCTCTTGTGTTTCCCCTTCAGTGTATTCATGGTCACCACCGACCTTCTCTGGTTTTTCGTCCTGATGGTTGTTGTTTTCAGCTTCCCGATGGAGATTCGGCTGTGGCACGGACGACACAACGTGGAACACTGTGGACAAGGAGGCAAGAAAAGTAGTTTTAGAAATGTTTAGTGAGGTCTACGTTAGCACCACACGAACGTTGAACTTTCACTTTACTTATGATCAAGTGCAATCTGTGATACTTACTGGCGCCCTTGTTGAAGTTGCTAGTCTCTGACCCCTTCCATATGACGGGGGCCTGTGCCTGTTGTGCGGTGCCCGCGGTCTCTTCTGTTTCTCCATTGTAGTCACGGTCACCGCCGGCATGGTCGGACTGTTTCGCGTCTGGAAGGTTGTCAGTTTGCCGTTCGAGGTGCGGTTGTGGCACGAACGACACAACATGGAACACTGTGGACAATGAAAGTAGTTTTAGAAATGTCTAGTGAGGTCTACTTTAACACACACGAGAGTTGAAAGTTTACCAATGATTCAAGTACAACCTATGATACTTACTGGCGCCCTTGTTGAAGTTGCTAGTCTCTGACCCCTTCCAGATGATGGGGGCCTGTGCCTGTTGTGCGGTGCCCGCGGTCTCTTGTATTTCCCCCTTACCATAGTCACCACCGGCCTGGTCTGACTGCTTCGCGTCCTGATGGTTGTTGTTTTCAGCTTCCCGATGGAGATTCGGCTGTGGCACGGACGGCACAACGTGGAACACTGTGGACAAAGACGCCAGGAAAATAGTTTTAGAAATGTATAATGAGGTCGTCTTCAACACACACACAGACACACACGCACGCACACACACACGCACACACACGCACACACACACACACACACACACGCACACGCACACACGTACGCACACACACACGCGCGCGCACACACACACACACACACACACACACACACACACAAACACACATACACACACATACACGCACACACTGCTTAGGGGTATAGCATTACTTACTCGCGCCTTTGTTGAAATTTCCAGTCTCCGAACCTCTCCATATTTTGGATTCGTGGTTTTCGCCTGTTTGCTGATCCCCGGTTGTGTGACGGTCTCTGTCCTTAGGAGAGGAAGGCTTCCGAGTTTCGGCGTCTTCAGGCTGGTCAAACTTTGGCTGAGGAACTGACCTCACGACACCAAACACTGTGATAAAACGAGAAGGAAATGGACGTCATGAAATTGCCTTCCGGCTACAGTGCTGCTGCCATTATGATGGTATGGAAGTAGAAATGGACGTCATGAAATTGCCTTCCGGCGACAGTGCTGCTGCCATTATGATGGTATGGAAGTAACTAAGTTATCCTGTGGCTTGCACGGTGCGGTCACGTTGGTCGCAGGCCGTCGTACGATTTTGATGTGTTTAACGTTTACGCAGGCTGTGGTAGAACATCTACTTCTTAAGCTATCCACATCAGGGCCTTGGATAGAGGCGGGGGACGCCACAAACTTTTTGCAACTTACTAGCCACTACTCACGGAGTCACGTGTTTGCTATCTGTTTCTAGTGGCGCAATAAAAGCCGTGAATCCATTCTCTAAGACGACCATGTGAGGAAGTCCAATTTTCACGTTATGTTAGAAGGTACTGTTTAAGCCTGCTTCAGACTAAATTCTGTCAATTTTCATAAATACCTGCGCCTCTGTTGAAAATGTCGGTCTCGCCAGGGTTCCTCCATGGCGCAGGATCCAAAGGAGGCAACTCCTGCTTAGCCGTGACACTGTCGTCCCTGTCCGCTGTCTGCCGCGCACTGGCCGACTTGGTGCGGCGGGGAGACTCCGCTGGAGGTTCGAACTTGAGTTGGGGTACGAACGGCACCACTCCAAAAACTGTAAAGGATAGACATTACGTGTGACTTCCTTTTATCGATAAGAAAAATGACCAGAACCGAAGTGTATATGGTAACATAAAGGCGGCTCGGATTTTATTTAAGAACGCAGTAACTTGCTTAGATTAATCATTCTTAAACTTAATCTTTCCCACTTCACCTGCGCCTCTATTGAAGATGTCGGTTTCGCCAGGGTTCCTCCAGGGAGCAGGATCCAAGGGAGCTAACTCCTGCTTAGCCTTCAAACTGTCATCTGCTGTCTGTCGCGGACTGGCCGACTTGGTGCGCCTGGGAGACTCCGCTGGAGGTTCGTACTTGGGTTGGGGTACGAACGGCACCGTCCCGAAAACTGTAAGGCGAGAAAATAGCTATAGATACATTGCAGATCACAATCTACTACTAGCATCATTGCCGTCTTAACATCAATTGTCTCATATTGTTGACCAGTCAGTTATCCTGTTCCACAGTTTCCAACGACAACACAGAAGAAAAACTATGAGGGGGCGTTTCGTTTCCTTACCCGCGCCTCTGTTGAAGATGTCTGTCTCACCAGGGGCCCTCCAAGGCCGGAGGTCGGCACCGTCAGCGCCAGTTTCAGCCGGTCCACTTTCACGAGGGGCCTGGTCTGCGTCGTTGCTCGCCGCCTGCCTCTGTGTGGCGTAATCCGCAGGACGTTCGAACTTGGGCTGTTCAACTAGAGACACCTTTCCGAATACTGGTAGCAAAAAAAAAACAAGATTTATTTCAAGTTCAAGTGCCTCATGATATCGCTTGATACAAACAAAGCTGTACTCTTTGTACACACAGTGACACGGGACAAATAATCAAAGGACAATAATAGATAATGTCCAACTACAAAATAGGTAAGGTCCAGGAAACAATATTGTTGTACAGATACAGAAACAAACACGAAATCATCTAAATTGTTTTACAAATATCTTATCTAACGTCAGTTTAAACTATTTACCTACACGTGTACGCGTATTATGATTGCTCTATGTATGTACACGTACCTGCGCCTCTATTGAAGATGTCCGTCTCGCCGGGTGCCCGCCATGGGCGTATTTCTGCTGGTGCCGCCTCTTCCGTCTTGTGCTGTTGGACAGGCGGCAGGGGTGTGTATCTCGGGCTGCCTCCGCCATCCCTTTCAATTGGTGTCATCTGTTCATAGTCCATAGACTGTTGAACCTATTTTTAACCGATGACAAATAATGATCAGTGATTTGGATGGTAATATCAGACATGGTGAGATCAGCCCGCATCACAACACGCCGTTCAGCACCAAGGACACTTCAGACATGCGGAGGTAGACGTCTCTAAGCAACTCTGAATTACACTCACTCCAACTTTAACCTTTCGATACAGTGGAATAAATTCACCAATGCCATTTCCAGTATGTGTGTGCCTCTCTACATGTATGTGAGACTCTCTGCTACTCTACATATATGTATGACTCTATGCTACTTTTCATATATGTGTGACTCTCTGCTACTCTGCATATACAGTATGTGTGATTCTCTGCTACTCTATACATACAGTATGTGTTATTCTCTGCTACTCTACATGCGTCATTTTCCCGCACCTTGGTGTCCTGTTGAAGATGGGCGCTCCCAGCCGTGTCCAGTCGAGCTGTGAGAAGTGGAAAAACGAAGGTCACTTTACGAGACATCGTACCGCTTATCAAAGGGTGAATAATTAATGAGATCGGTTATCAAAGGTTAAGACTGAATTAACAATGCGTTTTGCCTGGAAGCGACCTTTGTAGGTGGGGCACTTCATCGTTTATGTACGCGTGACTTGTAGTCATCATGCTTCCGTCTTCGAGCATTGTCTATTCTATAGCCTAAAGAGGCGGCAGGTTCTGTTGATATTACAGGCCTTTGTACAGCAACGTAGTAATTTTAGATGCAGTTTATTACATGAAGTTCTTAGGTCACATTCAATTTTCAAGTTCTGCTTTTTTTCTCAGGAAGATAATATAGCGGGCAGGCCAAATAGAAATACAACCTAAGTCAAAATACTAGGCTACTTAACGTTTCAAACAATACATTTTCAATGTCTTGGTGAATGTAAAAGCTAGGAATACAAGGAATTTCTTCAACCGTTGGTTCCCACATTTTTTGGGTTGATTCATATCCTGAGGGGTAAACTTTATCTTTTTTCTCAAATCAGAAAAAAAAATCAGCAAAGCTAAGAACTAAAAAATACAATTTGTCTGATCTCAATATTTTTCCACAAGGTGATAGGACATACAAAAATGAGCCACACCTTCCATGTTCTCGGCGTTGGTAAGTTCCGGGCCTTGCCACCGTGTTGAGTATGTCCGCTCCGGCCCGGGCAGAGTCCGTCTGTGCTGCTCCGGCGGGGAGGCAGGATGGGCAGCGTCGACTCCGATCCCGCTGTCGGCCGAGGTACGCCGGGTTCGGACCCACTTCGGAAGGTCGGCAGGCTATAGAGGATGATTTCAAAATGATTGTTATTGAGAAGGCCACTCTTATGTAGTCAGACATTAGGAAAAAAACCCTTTAGTTCAAAGTAACGTCACTAGAGGTTCCAAACGTAAACCATTGATTAATTACCCCTTTGGAAAATTACGATCATAGCAAGACCTGAACCTGAGATATTAGATTTTGACGTACGATTTCTCATAGAAAGCCCATATTCTACATTTTTCTTCCCTTTGTCTACAGCTTTTTCTAAACTTACGTTGCTAACCAAAAATATACAAACTCTGCCGAGAAACACACCTTACGAATGTAGTAACTAACGTGTTTATATTTTGGGCGACGTTGTCGATGTCGAGCATCTAATATTGTTCTTGTTCCAATTTGAAATTATCGCAGTTCTTTCCCTGCTGTCATTGAACTGTTTACGTGACATACGGGAGTAAAGCTGACAACAAGACATGTTGTTCATGGCCTTAATTGCATTCCCCGGGGTTCGGTCGCTAAGCAACGCACCATTGTTGTCCCTCAGCTACGAGTTAGAATCTCTTCACCACCGGCATTCTCGCCACACAGAGACAGGTTTAAAAATAACGGTAACGCTGAATATGCTTTTCTTTAGAAATGGATTGCCCAAGACAACAATATTGGCTAGTGAACGCAGGGGTGACAGACATTTCAGAGGGTATCCATGGGCACTGTTACCATGGCGTCCCTGTAGCAACCCGACTCAGACTCTTCGTTTCAACACCGATGGCCCTTGTGGATACAAGAAATGATTTCAAATCGAAGATAGGAGGAGATTTCTCTAAAACAAGCTCTCAAATGTATCGTTAATGAAATGATAACCTTGTCATCGGTCGCTTGAGACAAGTTAATATCACAAAAGATGGGGTTGGCTAAGGTAGCCACCGAAGGAGCAGAGTAAAGAGGAAAAGCATGACACCCAGACTACTGCTAAGTCGTTTGTTCAGGGGAAAAGTTCCACAACGTTGATGTCCTACCAGGCACAACTTCGATCAAAAAAGAAAGAAAGTTGCTTCCCTCAATAGACCTTGTCCTCCAGGAACAAGGTTCGCAGAGGTAAGGGCGTTTATACTTTTGGTAGTCTTTTCAGCGAAATAAACACAAAAATGGAACGACCATGAATTCGAAGCTGACTCAGAGTCTCTATATGAAAAACGCGGCAGCTTCAAGAAGAGGTTTTGTCTGATATTTTCCAAGTGCCTTTGGACGTTCAGTGACGGAAAACCTTACCGAAGAAAGCCTCCTGGTGGCGGCAGGTGTCGACATGTGGTGTATAACGGGCCTGAGCGGGCCCAGCCCCGGGAACGGGTTGTAGCCGCTTCTCGCTGTGCCGAACATGACTTCTCCTCTCAGATCACAGTCACCGCGAAGTTGGAGGGAAAAAAACACAGACGTCCCTAGTCCGGTGTACGTAGAGCCTCTCTCGGTCTGGACAAGACAACTCTGCCCGTCGCCCTTAAATGCACACTTGTGTTGACAGCCGGTCTCCTTGGTGCCCAATTTTCTCACCGCACGCGGAGGGGACAAAGATTAAAATTTGATGGCAACCGATGGGACTCATGAATATTTAACGAACCCAAGTTCCTTTAAGGGTAGGCGATAGCCTGTTGGCAGCCAGAGTCACGTGATTGCTATTAGAACGTGAGGACAAGGTTTCTGCCTAATCACTATGTTCGGCCATTTTAAGCTGATTGCTACCTGACAACATTCTTTTAAAAAAGTCGCAGGTTAAACTTCACTGTTTTTTTATAGATTTATTGGATTGTAGAGTTATTGTTGCTTTCAGCTCAGTGAATATGTACTGTAGGTGTGTCTAGAAATGTGCCCATGAAAATGAGTTTCATTTACTACGTACCATTGAACTGAAATGCATTACATTATGTCTTCATGAAGAATCATATGATAGACATGATAGATATAAAAAAGAAATGTTATGACATTTAGACAATCGTACTTGTGGTTACATGATAATCTTAACATGAGCCTGCAAAAGAGGATGTCTATATATAAATGTATGAGAATCATATAGGTAATAATCATGCCATGTGAGTCAAACATGTTGCTTATGCAGTGCCAATGAACAACGAATTGACTTAAACTTTGAAAATTGTCCCTTCCTATTGTACGGATGACATGGTCACATCGGATCAAATGGTGGGCCTCATTATTCATAAATAATATATCAATCTACGATTGGATGATTATGGTCACGTGGTCTACGTTTTCGTTAGGCTTGTCACTATGACAACGCCATAGGGTGGCTTTAGTTGACATCACAACACAACAGGTCGTCTGGATCCATCACTACGGCATAAAAATGATTTGGTAGCTTGGTAACAACGCTTTGTGGTGTCTATTTGCCACATTATTTTCTTCCAGCAACATTTATTTTCGGTCTTATTTGTGCTCTTTTTTCGATCTTATGTCAGACGACCGGAGGAGGTCTGAAGTAGTATTCTTTGTGGTGTATTTCGTGGCTTAAATGTGGCCAATGGAAGGTTCGTTACCTAGTTCTGAATGCCAGTAATTTACCATCATAGAATACCTTCTATCTCCGCATAGTAGTAAGATAAGAACTTGGCAACCACTCGAACAATGTCAGAAGTGATGAAGCGTTCGCAGGTACTCATGTAGTTGAAGTAAAGTACTGTAGTGTTCATCGGTACTTACCATTATACTTAGTACACTGGAGGCGTAAAAAAAACAGGTGGTAACTAAGGTGTCTTCCCCATAGAAGACAATATATGAAACACATACATGAAAAACATAATGTATTACTGTTGATTGCGCACTTGCTGAATTAACATGTAACGTTAGTTAACATAATTTGATACCTCTTCTCTCTCTCTCTCTCTCTCTCAATCACACTCTCTCACACACGCACACACACACACACACACACACACACACACACACACACACACACACACAGGCATACACACATACACAAACACGCACGCGCACGCGCTAGTCAAATTGTTCAGTACATGTCGCTTTGGTCACATAAAGCACCGTTGATTTGTGGGTGTGCCGTAGACATAGTAGGCTCTATACGTTTATACAACACGTTTGAAGGAGCAGAAAGTGAAATTTTCCGACAACGCTCCAACTGTTCTCATTCCTAATACTGAAAATACGTTTTTTCTCCATTTTCAAGATATTCTTACCATCTGCAATTGGTGTGGTGATTCTCTGATCTCTGATTGAAGACTTTAAATGTATCATTGTATAATCAGAAAATTAATCTCGTATTTTAACAGCCTACTGAATGGTAATTTAGCACTGGTGACGTAGTATTCCGTACGCTGACACAAGTTAACATTCAATAGGCTGTTAGTCTCCATAGCAGGCCTTGCCTCTGGCCTTTTTATTGTCTTGTCGTGTACCATCAGTGTTTTCTTACTGTGTATCAGATCTCGGATTGTTGCAGAGATTCTAACATTCGTTGCAATCAGAACGTTACAGACAGAAAACACCACATGAAGCCTGGTACGGGGGGCTGTAGAGTTGTGTGCACCGTGTGTGTGTGCGTGTGTGCGTGTGTGTGTCTGATTCAGTTAGTATGCGTACTATCCTCCATAGTAACCTCTGGTCGTTCATGTCCCCTTGCTTCCACAACGGTATCGTGTAAGCAAGCAGGAGAGCCAGTGATGACTACGAAGGGTGTTACCAAGACTACATTTCCGTTCAACATTCACTTTAATACAGCCATTCCTTGTTCAAGGCCTTTGAGTCTTGATTTCTTCTACTACTAAGCATTACTTCCCCCTGATGGGCTTGTCTCAAGTCTGTCCCTCTCGAATTGGAACCGAATTATTAACACTTTCTATATGTATACGTCTCTCCCATCTTTTTATCGTTCCCCAACACTACAGGTGTACTATCGTAACATAGCTTCTGCCGCCTCCGACAGGTGTGAAGACTGTTCGGATCAGATGTGACAATGCCATGATGACTCCCCTTTGTCCAGTAAAGCCGTTACAATACGATGTTTATCAACCAATGACAAGGCGTTAGCCCACACAGCTTAAAATCCCACTACAATAGATTTCTGTTTTAAATTATTCAGCAGGACTAGTCGGGGACTGTAAGTGGTTTTCTGCGGATAACGACGTATGCCGTGTCCGAGGAAGGATGTTCGGCGGACCGGAAAAGGTCTCCAGAGAACGATGCCGACGCTCAATTTACGATGTGTCTGATGAATAAAATGTCATTCACCCTAGAGCCTTGTCATCTGCAATATGACATAGCGGGCATTCCTGTGTCAAATATCGTGTCAGCGATGGTTTGTGCTACTTTGTAGTGATGGGGAGTCACCTGGGAGACGACACTTTGCGGGCATGAACGAAGCCTGTGGCTACATGTACAAACATTGGCTGTTACCATTTAATTTTTGCCACGAATAGTTAAAGTAATTTACTATGAATTCGCGTATTTTAATTTTGCGGCAATGAGATTTTTGCGACGTTTTACGTTTACCGTGAGAATAATTGTGTAGCGCAGTAGTTATGCATTAGAAATGCATGTCTGCGCTGCCATGAATTCGCGGTGTATACATTCCAGCGAAAATAAAATCATTGGGAACATTTTAAGATTTACAGTATTGCCATAGTAACCGGAAAATTTACCCCGATGTTTTATATTCATCTTTGTCAAAAATTCTTGTAGCTTACCATTTGTGGGGACAGCATTACTCGAGAATGTGGTATATATTTTGGATGGGTATCAGGAAAATGAGGGACAAGTTCGATTGCAGGCTAGCGACTTTTGTCGTAACTGCAGCAGTACTTCCGCTTTTAGAACCTTCTGGATGAGCTGTGGCCGTGATCTGTTGGGTAGCATTTACTAGCATATCTTAGACTCTATGCATATAACGTTAACATTATTCGATATTTAAGGCGCTCTACGTAAAATTTGTACCAAAAGATCGCACGTAACATTATGTAATTTCTTTCTAATAATCACCAAATAGCAATTACTCAAGCAACTGAATACGATGTTGAAAACGGTCAGACATTTTAGGTAGAACATGACTCGTAGCGGAGCGAGGTCGTTTGAGGTCATTGAGAAGTGACAACTAGTATCGAATGTTCGAACTCAGCGTTCCGTGGAACATGCCACTAATACTTACCCGCGTCACAAAGGCTGCTGAGGCGAGCATGCTTTGTCAAACAGAGAAGCAATTTAAGCCTGTGTTAAAATTGACCTCCTATATGATCATGCACCGACTTATTTAGTATAAAGACGTGTTTAGAAATGCGAGCATGCTGAACTCTGAATCACCCCTCTTTCTAAATGGAACAGGCCACGAATCGACCGTTGTCATGGGGATCGAAGAGAAACATCGAACGTTCGATCCTGAACAAGTACACAGAAAGACACCGCTCCGGCCTGTTTAGGTTAAAAACTTTTTCAGAGTTTTAACAACAACAAGATTTGTGCCATGAGACACAAGAGAAAACCCCCGCAGGACGTCAGGCGCAGACGTCCCATCCTACTTAGTTCGAACGTGACCAAGTCTTCACCCAGCGAGGCTGGACAAGGCGACAGAATCGGCGACGAACATAACAAGGAAGATGAGTCGAATTCTGCAGCCTCAAAAGCTTTTGTAGTCGGTGTGTTCTGTATTTCTCTCCTGGGCACAATCATATGTATGTGTCTCCTACCGAAGTACTTTGCAGCTGACTTAAAATCGCAGACAAGCTCCCCTAACCACAACTTCAGGCGAGTCCAGGAGGAAAACGCAGGATACGACATCCCTCCGAGAACAACAAAGCTGTTCCATGCACGCTGGGAATTCGACAATGGAAAGGTGAGTTTCAGCGTGGCTTTGTTGACCGATAATTGACCATTCAGTCCTTAGTAAAAATGTTAACAGAAACACTTACCTTGCAACATCTTGACTACTGTGCAGCGGTTTGGGCTTCTACTACACAAAAGAACATCACCGCGCTACAAGTGATGCAGAATAAAGCAGGCAGACTTACCTTGGGAACTAATCGCACCCCGATCAAGCATATGCACAATGTCTTATCATGGTTAACTGTGAGCGAAAGACTCTATGTAAGCAGCATGTGTACATTTCACAAGGTACTCCTTGCCAGGGAGCCGTCTTCATTGTACAGTAGACTACATTTGGTATCGGACCAGCATAGTTATCACACGAGACACGCGGCACGGAAAAACTTAAGAACTGAAAAACCAAAAACAAACAGCCTGAAAAAATCCTTCACATATAGAGCAGCAACAGATTGGAACAAACTATCACATGAGCTGCAAACTGCGAACACATCCAGGATTTTCAGACGGCAGCTGGTGAAACATATGCGAGACTTAGCTAAAGACACATGAGGGGCTGGATGATTGATGATTATTGGATAAGGCACATATGTTTTTGTTTAATGATTTTTTATTGACATGTTGTATGTGTGTATGTTGCAAACTGTATGTGTTTTATGTGTATTACTCCTGGAAGATTAGTTGCTGCATTGTTATGTTAACAACTAAAGGAGTGAATGAACAATAAACAATAAACAATTCGTGGCTGTCAATCAGAATTAGCGATTCAGCCAATAATTGGTATAGCTGTATCTAGTAGGGGTGTTATTTTAAGCCAATGAAGGTGGCGTCAGGAATGGCTGATGGATATATATATGTATGCTAGCAACGGTCGTGGACAAGCTAATACGATACGTCTTTTTTTCCATTCGCTGGACAAACCTTAACGACAAGTTCCTACGTCTGATACTAGTACATGGCGTCTCCTTTGCTATACATTATAGCCTGGTGTGTACGAGAATCTGTACGGAACAATTTGGTCGAAAAAAAAAACGGTTGGCGGCCTTGGTGCTGAATTGCTATCAGCACGCCTGAAAAACTTATTTCAGTAACACCTATAACCTCATTTCACTATTAAAGAACTATCAACACCATTCTTTAGGATGCTGGTGAAGAATGTATACCAGAAGACTATCCATGTGAGACTATAAAGCATTGCCAGGCAGGATACTTAAGACATGGTTTTCCTGATGACTACGCGCGGTGCCGCAGAACCCAGCAAGGCAAATGTTGGGCGGTACAGTGTGTAGTATACATAAAAAAACTGCGTCTTACGTACTCTGAATGGCAATTCCACTTACAGATTTTACAAATTCTAGACCAGCTTTCTATCAAGCTCATGGCGTTTTTCAAAACCTACTCAAAGAAACCTACTATTAAGAAAGACGTCCCGTGATTTCTGGGTGAATGGGATTTAATAGGCATAGCGATTATGATAACACGAAATAACAATTCTCTTTCTTATAGGAAACGAAGAAACTAAACAAACGCCAAATTATGAATACCCAACATCACCGTGGCGACGACAGTGACGTAGGTCAACACAGTCACGATCAAACCTCTGGATCTGATCCAGAAGAACTGCCATTGGCTGGCGGCTGGCGACGTTCTGCTGCAACACGGCACAAGTTATCAGGAGAACCCAACTGTGACTTTGACATTAGATATGCTAACAACCTCACCAAAACAGAATTTCAAGAGACTTACCAAGGCAAAGAGCCCTTGCTGCTGAAATTTTCTGGCGGTGCCGAAGAATGGACGGACACAGAAACTTGGACGCGTGCGGGGCTTGTCGGGAAATATGGGGACCACATGGCTGTGTATGGGTACAGCGATACCATCAACTCCCATGGTGGGGAGGCGGAGGAGATGATTGCCATAAAAGACTACGTCCACGTCCACATGGATAAGGTCAATGCCTCGTCTTTGGGCACAACCTACTTAGCCGACGACAAGCTACTGAAGTACGGAGAGCTGCAGGACAAGATCTATCCACCCGAATACCTTCAGTACTTTCGAAGACCGGCAGGGTTGCTGTTTCTAGGTAGATCCGGCCTGGGACTTGGTTGGCACGCACACGGCGACGCTTGGAACGGCGTGGTGTTTGGAGAGAAGCACTGGTATGTGTATAACCGGTCGGCATTTCCACCTGGTATGCACTTTTACGAGTCAGCGGATTGGGTGGAGTATGTGCACAAGTTGTTGCCGCCCAACAAGCGCCCGCTAGAGTGCACGCAGGAGGCTGGGGATATAGTTTACATCCCCCAAGGTAGGTCGTTTGAAACATGGGGCTACTCAAAATAAATCGAGACGTATACGTAACGTTTGATAGTTGACTTGTAGCTGAGCGATAGGACAAAAGCAGTAATGCATTGTATTTCGTTGAATTTTCAATGTGTAAACAAATCTTCAAGTCGGCTGCTGTTGAAACAGCAGGGGAGAAGAAACAGAAAGAAACAACATGCCGACACCCGGGATCGAACCCTGGCCGGCAGATCACAAATTCAACGTGCAAACCACAACGCCAAAAGGTCAGAACTGTTGGCGTGGTCAGTTTGGCAGCGCTTGAACCCCACTGTTACACTGTTGAAGTTAGGTGCCTTTTCCTCCACAGATTTCCATCATAGTGTTGTGAATGTGGGAGAAACGATAGCAGTGGCCTTCAGGGACAACCATTTGACTCCAGTACCCTGCGAAATCCAATTCATGGAGGCCATTAGGAAACTTGAATCAGAAGAAGACATCCGCAGGGGGACGGACGCGCTTAGAGTCAACAACTTGCATTACTACGGAAACCCCTTCCCTGACTTCGCTGTTGGGATGCTCTACTTGAGGGACGGTAACTACCAAGCTGCCTTGGAGAACTTTAGGGCAGCTCTCGCGGTGGATCGTTTCAACATCCGGGTGTAAGTTAAACAGAGCCAAGCTATGTAAGATAATGCTAATGCTTTAAAGACGCCGGTACCACTGTAGTGTATAGTGAGTAGACAGCTCGCCTTCCATATAGGTCCTGGTTCGAGCCCGACTGAGTCGTATGAAAGACTACAAAAACGGTACTCCTGCTTAGCCCTTATAGCTTAGCACTCACAAGGAAAGAGTTTGCTAGGTGAACACATTCCTGGTGGACTAGTGGACTTGCTGTATACAGTGCTGTCACAATCGTGTGGCCTAGGGCTGGGTACCGGTACAGAAAATTCAGGTCCAGGTCCGGTTCAGGTCCAAAGGATCAGGTCCAGGTCCGGACCTGAACCTGGACCTGATTCAGTATGACTCATACCAATGGTCCATTTCACTACAAAGAAATCTGTTTGGCGGAGTATTAGACTTACACTGGCGTTTTAAAATCCTACAACGCTAACTGCACCTGTACGATTGACTGTAAACCTTGGTAGAAATTACTATAAACTCTACTCTACTTCACTCTTGTCATTTTCTTCCAACTGCAAGCGCCAAAACGTGTGAATGCCTGATAAAATAATATGTAAATTTTCTAATCGGTCCAACATCCGGTCCACCTAATTTTTTTTGGACCGGTCCAATAAGAAAAACCGGTTTTATACCGGTACGCTGTACCGATACCCAGCCCTAGTGTGGCCATTTCATTGTGTGACCAAAATGGCT
The DNA here is from genome assembly GCF_000003815.2 of Branchiostoma floridae. Lineage (NCBI taxonomy): Eukaryota > Metazoa > Chordata > Leptocardii > Amphioxiformes > Branchiostomatidae > Branchiostoma > Branchiostoma floridae. The sequence goes on along the minus strand of NC_049980.1, from coordinate 30,110,557 downwards.
GCAGATGCGGACATGGGCAATGCTCTATAACTAATGTTTTGGGGAAAGACTTAACAACTTCAATGAAACAATCTTTTTCGTTGTTTTCCTGTCTATGGAAATCTTGATGTCATAAAATTGTGATTCCGCTAAAGCAAGGAGGGTCGTAGTCGTACATTTGATTGCGGAATAGTAATACAATATTCTATTGAAGACAGAAAACAACCACAAACTAAAAATTTATAAAGAATTTCCACGCACTTTCTATGTCTATTGTGCAGGCAGGTGTTGATCCCCATGTTGGTGTCCCTATTTACATTTCAATGGATACCTGTCCAAGCGCACAGTACAGCACTTGAAGTATGCTCCTGGTGTTATCTTCTATGGGCTCTGTATATCTTAAAGTGGCAATTGAGAGGGTCGAAAAAGCTTTAGCTATGATGCAAAAAAGCTTTAGCTATGATACACAGAAATTCAAATACGGACACCAACATGGCGGTGAACATGTAAAAAACACGACTACACGTGATACTCGGGCCATTCACTGCCTATTTTTATGTCCTCCTGTGTTCTGAAATAGGCACCTAGGGATCAGTGATGCACTGTGCATGCAGGGACGCATAGCTGAGGCGGAGACGTGCCTTGTGGAAGCCATGGATATACACAGATCGTCTGTGCATTTATATGAACAGTTCGGAAAATTAAAACAGTTCCAAGGTGACCTGGTAACCGCCAGAAAGGCCTACGAGGCGGCTTTGCGACTACGGCCCGACAACAAGGACCTCCAACGGAAAGTGTTAGCATTGCAGAAAGATTTGTTCGAGAATTTGGAGTGAGACACAATTTTGAACACCCCCTTTCAGAAAGATAAGTTTAGCATGGTTATAGTAAGCTTTGCGTCATAGGCTATTTTCCTCAACACGCGTTGCCAAGTTGCTGAGGTCGTTCTAGATGCCCTTTTTTTATCTAATTGATAATGTCGACTTGTTACTGTCATAGTCAGAAGAGACATCGCTTGCCCTTGACATCAACATCATTGAATGTATGAGAGAATGTTACAGGGTTTTTTTTTACTTAACGTCAACTAAGGAATTTGTAATTTGTTAAAAATCAAAGTTGTAGCCAGTGACATTTTACCCATTATCTGAGTCACATGTTCTATTGTTCATGTTGCTGAATGCTTAAGTTGTTCTTTTATTTGTAACAAAATGATTGAAGGGCACAAAGAGAAAATTAAACACAGCGAGTTTTACTGTCCTATACGTGAAGATGACTGTATACCGACAGAGTTTAAAAGATGTTTACGATTGGTATCATAGTAAAACATCCATGCAGACACATTTGAGCAAATGTAGTCGCCCAACTGCCGTCACGACATGGCCCGCTTTACATATCAATGAAGCAGCCGGTGCTGGCCGCCATGTTGGTGTTTCTATTTACATCCGGATCCGTTGGGTTGCAATATCGATGAATCAAATTGAATGTTTTTTTACACTCCAGCTACAGTTAATGGGATTCGTTTGAGTGAAATAAAAACAAACTCACGAGCATCATGTTCCAATTTTAATGTACAGTTGTAAATACAACACCACCACCAACGACCGATCACCGAAAAAACAAACACTAATCATGCAAAGTTCATGCATGTCTAAAGCTACGTACATGTTTCTCGCTCTACTTAAAATATGTACCAAAAGATACAAGGTAACATTATCTAATTTCTTTCTAAGAATCGTTGGGAAACTTGTTCGTGATAATAGGCAGCAAAATTAGAGACGCTGCATTACAATAAGTCTTGGAATTGCAGTCAATAAAAAAACAAGTTCAAATATGGACCAACAAGCGGCTCTCTGTGGTAGTCCAGCAAAAATTCCGGTTTTGATATCTCATGTTCTGGATCTTTCTGGATATGTTAGGGTCATGGTTTTTCGGTTGGTTACTAGCTTTTTGTCTCGGAAAGAAGTGACATAGTTTTGGGTCACCTAGCATCTTGTTTCAAATTGCGTGGACCTTCTTTTCGGAGTTTTTTTTCTACATTGCGTCTGTTGTCTGTGATACTGTTGTTATGTCGAACACCTCTGCGTGGCCACCGCCAGTTCCTGCGGTGTGGCCACCACAGTGGGCGCTGCAACAACAGCGACCTCTTGTGGCGTGGCTGGTCCTGCAGATCCAACTCCAGCGACCTCTTGCGGCGCAGCATGTTTCTGCAGGTGACGTCAGAGCAGCAGGTGCTCCATCCTGAACGGACTCCACTATCGTGGAAGGTGACCAAGGATGTCGTGGGGGATCTTAATGATAAGAAAAAAAGAATAAAGAAACGTCAGCGCCGCTTGTGGTTTGTTCTAGCTAAAGACATCAGCAATTTACCCCCTAAGGAATCTAACTACGTTACCACAATGAAGAGCTGTTTCTCACTGGTTAAGATAATTCACCTTGGTGTATTGAAGCAGCCAATAGATAACGCTACCCAATCTGAGTAATGAGGTTGTTTACGTGCTTGACGCACCTCCTCTAACACAGGACACCAATTCTACGTCCCTTCCGAAAGTCCAAATATTGTACTGCAAATTACACTGAAACTTGCTTCAGAACAATGTATAAGTAACAATTCACGTTTGCATATATGATAATTATCTCTTTTTATTCAATGACATAGAGAGGCAAACATGTTGTATGTCAACCTAAATGTCGCTTATCAAAGATAAAAAGACCTACTTTTTGCTCTCTCGACCAGTTTCATCTGGAACCAGTGCTGTCGGTAGAAGGGGGAGGGTACCCACTTGAACCTAGAGTCATACTCTGTACTTCCGGGAGGATGGATTCTGCCGTCTTTCCTGTTAACTGCACAATACATTAACATTTAGCATTAGAATAGTAAAGACATGCATCGGGAAAACAGATTGACGTCACTAGTAGCAGAGTGAGGTCGTTTGAGGTCATTGAGTTGGAAGTGACCACTAGTATCGAATGTTCGAACTCAGTGTTCCGTGGAGCATGCTGACGTCTGAATACCCCTCTTCCTAAATGGAGCATGCCACGACCGTTGTCATGGTGACCGAAAAGAAACATCGAACGTACGATCCTGAACAAGTACACAGAAAAACGACGCTCCTGTTTTTAGGGTCCCCTGTTTAGGTTGAATATTTGTCAGATTCTTTCCATGAGGCAGAAGAGAACATTTAACAGAGTGAAGTTTACTGTTTTACATATGAAGATGACTGTATGCCACAAAGGATCACACAGTTTAAAAGATGTGAAGTACTTACACAAGTACGGCTGGAAGATGTAAGCCTCGGGGAACACTTGTGTGGAGTCCGACAGCAGGTCCACTGTGTGGGAGCGGCGGCACTTCTTCACCTCAAGGTGCTTGGGGAAACCGTACCTGTCGTACCAAAATATCTCTGGGGGAAAGAAAGGGATGAAAACTTCACACTATGATACTCGAATGGCCTGGATGACAATGGTTTTTGTTTGCTAAAGCACATAAGAACTTCGATTCTACTTATCAAACGGTCGTTGGTCAACTTTGCCGCTTGTCCCATTGTGTCTATACTTGGATTCATAAGCTGAATAATAATCATGGCGGTTGATGATTGGCATGAAAGCTGATCTACATTGGTTTATTACCTACTGAAAATTTATTACTTTTATCCACCATTAGGGAAATACTTTGGGGCCCATCGGCCAACGTTGAACCGAGACCGGGGTAGGTATCGGCTTCCGGTAACTTTTGACCCACTCGTGACGTCACCTTTCATAGACCAAAGATCGAAGAGAGTGTACTGAATTCGTGACGAAGACCATTGATATTCTTTGAGTTGGATAAAAGTAATAAATTCTTGTTTGTTTGTTTGTTTGAACCTTTATTTATTCATGAAAGCTCAAATCGGCCTGCAGGCCGCTTTTCATTGAGGTCATGAGGGAAGAGGCAAGGGTCAGACAAAGTATATAACAGAGATCAAGTGGATCATTCATTTGTCTTTATTTCTCTGGGGAGAAGGGTCTCTGCTGTTGCTATTATGCCCTTGCTGCTTATTTTGTGTTTGTTTTGTTCGACACTCACGTGGTTTCTTGGGGAAGAAGTCATCCAGCGATTGCCGGCGTCCAGGCGTCGTCCTGCTGGACGGGAGATCCAAGTCAGCTGACGCCGATTTAGCAGGGGGACTAGCAGGTTTGGATCCAGGTGGGGTCACCTGTTTGGATCCAGGTGGGGTCACCTGTTTGGATCCAGGTGGGGTCACCTGTTTGGATCCAGGTGGAGTCACCTGGTAAGATCCAGGTGGAGACAGCTGTTTGGATCCGGGTGGCGTGATTTGTTGGAAGGCAATTTTCGGGGTGGCCGGTTTGGACCTGGGCGGGGAAAACTGACTGGAGCCAGGAGGACTGAAAGACGCAGAGCTGGGTGGAGTCGGACCGTAGGACGCAGGAATCACTGGAAACCTCACTCTTTGGTTTGGCTGGAAAAAACGGTAAACATTATGCCATGATATATTAATCTCCTGATATATCTTATAAACTACTCGTTTTAGTCAAACCGATTTCAAGGGAAGCTATGATACACAAAGTACAAACATAGGTATCAGGAATAGTCAAATTCCACATAGCTAGTATAGAATTACTTACGAACAGCAATCATCACTGGGAACCATACAACTAGGACTCAGTAGATCAGATGTAAAGTTACGGTGTGCAAAAGAAGAATGAGGTTCTAAGTACACGTGCGCGGCTGGATGCATTGTGGGTAATTTGTCAAAGGTGAAGGCCTCTAACTTCTTAACAGTTCTCGTCGAGACCATGCTTTTTAAAGTTACATGTTTTATTAGGTCTCAGAGGCCCTCACTATTGACTTATTAACGATGATGCATTTCGCTACGCATGTGTACATCGAACCATGACCCTCCATTTCCTCACAGTTCTTCTTTGCTAATCTCCAAGCAGATATATCTGTGTCAAGGCAGAATACAAACGGGGAACCATTGTCTAACAGGTCTATTGGTCGGCCCTTTGTATATTTTCGTCCTTGCCACCGACAGATCGATCTGCTTGGAGATTACTTCGTTCCAACATGGCCTAGCCTGGAATCCAGCAGTTGGCAGGAAGCGTACCTTTGGGGAGCGACCAAAGCACAACACGGCTGGATTCCAGGCTAACATGGCCGGCATATCCCCATCGATTGCTTCCTACATCACTGTCCTACATTCTCCAGATACCGACAACAGCTTGGGCTTGTCCGCTCATAAAGTGCTAATCAGAATCGGATGTTTACGATTGGTATCATAGTAAAACATACATGCAGACACATTTTAGGAAATATAGTCGCACAACTGCTGCCACTTTAATATGACATGGCACACTTGCCTTATCAATGAAGCAGTCGGTGCAGGCCGCCATTCTGGTGTGCCTATTTGAATCCGTTGGGTGCACAGATATGTACTTAATCGACAAGTTTTCAAGCATTCCTTCAATATTCTCTAGATCTCTCTACTTTGAGCCTTAAACAATTAATGGTGATTACTCGAAAAGTTTTGTGTAATGTCCGACGAAGCCTAAGCATGAAATGGTTCCATGAAATGTAAATAGAGACACCAATATGGCGGAGGACACAGTGATGACGTCAGGAGCGAATACCGATGTCGATGACACTACCTCCTACTCGCCATGTAGAGGTTTAAAATAGGCTCCGGGTTTTTTAAAACGTTTTTTTGGTCGTTTTTATCTGACTTTCTATTTTGTACTCTTTCTTGATGTCTCACGGCCTAACATCAGCCGGAGCTTGGTTGGAGAGAAACAACCTCTGTTTGGAGAAAAACTACCTCCTAGCTATCACAGCCATACGACTCTTAAGAGTATCCACGTTGTTACTTGGCGTGGGGTTACCTTGGTGGAATGATTCGGAAGGCGGGTCACACTTGACTCACCGTGAATAGCCGGCGGGCTGTCCCCACCTGTGATCCCAGCTGAGAAGATCTCCCCGACGACAGTGTGGTACCCGGTGCAGCTGGGGCCGTGGACGCCCGAGAGCTGAAGGTTGGGTATATGATAGTTATTTGTATGTATTCAGATTTTTTACCAGTAAAAACTGTGACAGTACATTGCAAGATTCTGGTGATGGTTGACCACAGAGATATAGATAACAACACAAGAATACCCAACAAGCACAGTTGAAAGAGAACAAATTTAATCTAAGATAAGAATACATACAAATCCTAGCGTTTGAAACGACACAGATCAATACATAGAAAATGCAGAACACGTAAACACATATAGCCAAAGGTAAAAACGGCAAAACTTAGCAAGAGTCTGGAATAGAATATATATCTACGTTGTAAACCAACTTGTGCTGTATGTCGTTTGAGCTGTATACGTATACTACATTGCAACCTTGGATTTATGATATGTGTATAAATGTGAATATGGTAACGTTAGAGTGTGCGAGTAAGTTCTAAGTGGAAAGACTTACCCGCGACCTATTGGTGTAGCAGCTTTGAACATTGTGGATGTATGCTTTGCGACGGTAACCTCACATTGTCACCTGTGAGAAAGTCAAGTTTGGTTAAAAAATGGTCATCCCATGTTATAATTTACGTAAGGTCGTCGTGCGATTTTTGTGTCGTAGAACTTTGCAAGCAGGCTTTGACAGAACCAAACACCGACAAGAATCTCAGACAGTATTTTCCGTAACATCACAGCTGGAATGCGTACAACACGTGCACGACTATCCCAAGATCGCCATCGGTGTGCAATCGTACGACGATTGTGTGACGGACATGACCAGATCCATTAGGCACAACTTTCGTACGCCAGAATACACATACAGTGAGAAGTATTACATTCCTAGTCTAAAGGTAGACGTCGTTCACCCATTTCCACCTTTGAACAATAGTATATGTAACAACATTATTGTTTACCCCCTATCAATGTTCGAATCAAAACATCACGTTCGACCTATACGACGCCCACTTCAGTTTTAAAAGAGAGGTGGTCAGAATTGCACGTAGTTGCAAAATCCTAGTTTTCCTGTGTAGCCATATAAGACAGTATCTTGACTACCAAGGTAGAGTTTGACTCGGATAATATGACACCTACCTTTGTTTACTCAACAGCTGACTGAAAAGTTACCCCCACGACTAACAACTAAAAAGTGCCCAGCCCCGCAACAGCTCAAATAGAACGGAAATTTACCCAACACTTCAGTGCGACTGAAAGTTCACTCGGTTCCAACGTATTTGTCTTTGAAGCAAAGTCCAGTTTACCCGTGTTTTCACTCAAAGCAGTTGTATTACAATGCAGGCCGTACAAGACAAAGACTGTTCCCAAGGGAAATGTTCAGACTATACAATACGGCCATCAAACACGGTACAAATTACAGTAATTTTTCACACGTTTTTCAAACAAAGTGTCGAATGGTTTAAAGCCAGATCTTTCTGACGCAAGGTTTTGGCGAAAGAGATCGTGACTGAGGAAATTTCTGAGTGACCTTTTGGCGAACAAACTGGGGCATATTGATATAGAATACACGCTGAATCCGGACAACACCATGCACAAACATGGTCAATCTGCGCGGGTCCGGGGAATCACGTATTGTCGTCCCAAGCTAACTATGTTACTACATAGATCTTGGTGATTTTCGAGACTTTTCATAAACAAATTCAAACCCCTGTAAACACTGTCACAACTGAACATAAGGCTATATCAAGCTTAGTAACACGACCAACATTTGAAAGGTTATATACTTAGACAGGTAGCCATGCAAATACGGTACCCTTCTTCCGACAACGCCCGTCACTTAAACTTCCTGTCACAACATACAAAGATCAAGTCAACTCAACGATTCGGATATATACTACTTACCTTGCCATTCCTCTTGTGCTGTGTGATGTACAATCTACAGGTATAAGACTACTGGGAACTACCGTCCGGATTTGCCAAACCAGACGGAAGGACAGGTGTATGGGGGTCACAGGTCGCCGCGAGTGAAAAGGCTGTCGCTAGGTGCCACGGCTTGCCTAGCAACGGGACGCGCAACCCGACATGCGATATCCCACCTATTGTGTGCCACCATGCGTAGGCTTTGTAACCGGGAATCCACGGCTTACAAGCCTAACGCAGGCCAGCTTTTCGGCACCAGGGCAAACATATCACCGAGGAACTCTTGTCTCAGTCCCTCGGGGAAAGCTCTGTATAGCAACAGGACTGTTAATCTAACAAGTTAAGTAGGAAAATATATCCACGAATGCTAATACTGTAGAACCAATAGTGTAAATGAAATGCTAGACCCTGTATGTTGACTTATTCATACCTATAGATATCCATATATAGTTGTCACTGTATAAGCAGCTGTTATACATGTAGACCTGACGAAAGTTGCTGTACTTTTGTCGTGTCAATAAAGATTTCACTAATTAAGGGGGGCAAAACTCACCAAGTGGATATAGTCGGACAGACGGGGGTTGAAGCTTACAGTGCCGAGGAAGCCCAATCTTCTGCTCTGGCCGAGCGACTGATTGTCGGCTTTCAAATACTGGAAGTTAACAAGTACACATGTAAGGGATTTGGGTTCAAAACCCTGAAAAGAAAAGATCTTTAAAAAATAGTTGTTCCTCAAACAGTGAAGCGTCATGCTATGTTGCGTTATGTCAATCGCATGGGATTATGAGGATTATAACTTTAATTTAACAGACGGGAGCTTGCTCACCACATGTAAGAGTCTTTGTGGACAATATAGACATAGCATATGATAGCTTAATGAAAAAGTAAAAGTATACATGTTGTGGTATTCTTCTTGACCCTTTCTCGGCACGAAAATATCAAAACAAAAATCACATTTTTCAGAAACCAATATTTCAACATAGTCCATGTAACTTTTGTCAACCCTGCAAAAATAGATAATATATCCATACTCAACTGTATCTACATGGTCGTGCTGGAGGGCTTCTGGTGTAAAACCGTTACCTAGACTGCTAAGGTGGATTTACCACCAAATTTGTATTGGTCAGAGACACAAAAGATCACAAAATAAGGGCCTGTCCGGGATTTGAACCCGGGACCTCTCGCACCCAAAGCGAGAATCATACCCCTAGACCAACAGGCCACATGGGTTAAAACCACGTGATTTATGTAGTCCTTACAAGAAGCTTTGTCGAAAGAATACAAAATGGTTTGTACGGGAGAAACAAGTATAGTCAAGTCAAGTTTATTGCACAACGATTGCATCAGGTACAATGTATGGTAAATAACGTATTACTAACAGCTACAAAATATCTACATTAGTATACTGGTCTAACATCATTACGAAATATGGTGGCATAGTGTATTTCATATTGTTATGGCATGACTTCTCTTTTGCATAGCATTACATAAGGTCGACAGATATGGAGTCGGGGCCGCGGTAGAAGCAATATTGAATATTGCTCTATTTGTTTTGGGTAATGTTGTTCTGTTGTTACATATGGTATGATAAGTTCCAATGTTTGTGCCATTTACCGTGTCTTTCAGTAGGTGTATTTCACATTTTCCTACACTTATAAATTAACCTTCATATTTTATTAGTGCACCTCCCAAACACGCATATTGATACATGTTGCTTACACTCTTTATTGTTCGCTCTTGTCTGTACGGCGTACGTACCGACAAAAACACGCTGTAGAACGTTGACCCGTACCCTACATCTGCTTGAAGGTTGTCTATCTGTGCGTCTGAGCGCCGGCTGGTTTCAGTTTGATAAAAAAATGCTAGACGTCCTTGGAATTCCAACCTAAAGAGCCACAGTGGGAATGTGTGTATCTGTTCTTGCTACATCAGTTTTATCAGTCACCAAATGCTGCCCCCTCTGATATAAAACCTGTGTCATATCAAAACATGCCTGCTATAGGTGGTATCTCAATGCACTTGGTGCACTGGTGTGGCACTGCGGGGTTCGTTCACTGCAGCATTGTTGTGTTATTTTCTCCGATTTCTTATAATTAAGATATTACGTAATACATAAAAGTATGACTTAGAAGACAGCAAAAACACAAAACGTAAGAAAATTCGCTCTTTATCTCTGACATTCGTTGATTAATCTTTCGAATCCCGCAGTGCCGCACCGGTGCCCCAAGTGCAGTGAGATACCACCTATATGGTACGCATCACCTAGCAGTAACGCCACCTCTACTGCTACTAGTCTTTAGTTACTACCTCCGGGGAGGACGTTCACCTCATTCGGGAGCACTATATGTGTGTGTTTGTCTGTCTGTGTGTGTGTGTTTGTGCATTCGCACCTATATATCTCAAGATTATTAAAGATATCCTTTTGACGGACATGCCTGGTCATTTTGGGCGCGGTAGCAGAATTTTCAGGTAATGCAGAGGTATAGATCAAATCACTAGTGGACCAATAATCTATTAAACATTGATTTTCTTTCCATAGGTCAAGACCAATCCACGTATCGAATGTCGTAGCAATTCCCCATAGCTTTCTGAGTTGAGCTGTTCGACTAACTTTAAAATACTAGTATGCAAACGGTACTAATAAAACATAACCTTTTTGTCAAGGGAAGACGACTGGCATACATGAATCAGCTATGAATCCCTTCACCTAATGCTATTAGCAATGATGTTTTGAATAGTGTCAATGTATACACAAACGTTGGTGGTTAACCGAGTTTAATACTCAGTTCAGTGTTACGCCTTTTGATACAGAAGCCATCATGTGAAACATATTGTCCGTCAGAGGACGTCAACTAACCATGACACACGGCCGGAGAGAGCCCCCGAGGCACCCGGGTTAGAGATACCGGCGTCTCTGGAGGTGAATTCCTGGGCTAATAATACACGCCGCTTCACGTACGCACGCGAGTTTGGGAAAATGTTTGCTCTACTTGGCTGTGTACCTTGGGAATAAGACTTCCCCACTGTAGCCAATTTTTCCGCGGAAAGCTAAGGGTGTGTTGTGGTATGGCTTCGGTAGCGTGCGAGTACGGTACCTTAAACCGCAGAAGTACCGACCCTGAGGAACCCAGAGTCTTCAGAATCGTCTTCGAGAAAAACAAGGAGGTGTACAGACCAGGGGAGTGTCTGGCGGGGGAGATCGCGGTGGAATTCTCCGAGGTCAAAAGGATACAAGGTACGGCTTGTTTGTATCTTCTGAGTGGTGCGAAGCCGATACCTTGTTTCTTGTCGCTGCCAAAGAGAAAACATGTGTGTGCAAATGTTGATGTTTGCTATAAGTTGTCGGTTTTGCTGAAGTTATAGTACAGTGTGTCCGTCAACCTATAAATGATGCACAGAATCTTTGGTTTGTAATTTTGGTAAGAAGATGGAAGCACCAATCACAAAACCTTTCTATCATCCTCTTTTATGAAACGACACTCTGATGGTGATGTTCCAGGATTCTGTGTCCCCCCAGGAAAATCAGTCCCCCTCCTCCCATTGGTCCAATTTGAAGCTGGTGGGCGTGGTCTAAAAGTACGAAGGCCCACAGCAACAAAGACTATTATATGCTATATTTTAACATCGAAAGCTGTTTTTCAATGTAACGCACATCTTTAACGTGAATGTCTAAAAAACCAACATACTTTTTGTAGGAATTGAAAGATGGGTGGCCCATTTTCACGGGAAAATTAGATTTTCGGTCCCCCCAGATCTTCCTATGGCTATTCTTTTGAAACCATATTTTTCATCTTAAAGACATATTTCGGAATACAACATTAAAAATATGAACGTTAAGTGAACAAAAAGGCTCATTAGTTTGGCATTTGTAGGGATTTCAAGTAAACATATCCCCAAAGGTATTCGGGATTAATGTCCCCTTAACGAAAAGTAAACTGCTATTACTGTGGTCATATTTAAAACATGCTTCTCGACTTGACACTAATTTGCATGTTTCTAAAACAAATAAATACAATACGGGTGAATGGGGACATATCTTCCTAGGATTTTCTGTCCCCTCGCTGAATGTATCGCTGAATATACGTATTACATATGAATGGGGACACATTTCACTAGGATTTCCTGTCCCCTCATTGAATGTATTACAAGAATGGGGACACATTTTCCTAGGAATTTCTGTCCCCTCGCTGAATGTATAACAGTTGAATGGGGACACATTTTCCTAGGATTTTCTGTCCCCTCGTTTAATGTGTTACAGGTGAATGGGGACACATTTTCCTAGGATTTTCAGTCCCCTCGCTTAATGTATTACGAGAATGGGGACACATTTTCCCGGGATTTTCAGTCCCCTCGCTGAATGTATTACAAGAATGGGGACACATTTTCCTAGGAATTTCTGTCCCCTCACCGAATGTATTACGAGAATGGGTACACATTTTCCTAGGATTTGCTGTCCCCTCGCTGAATGTATAAGTACTAAAACATATGATAAGGGACACATTTTCCTAGGATTTTCTGTCCCCTCGCTTAATGTGTTACAGGTGAATGGGTACACATTTTCCTAGGATTTTCTGTCCCCTCACCGAATGTATTACAAGAATGGGGACACATTTTCCTAGGATTTTCAGTCCCCTCGCTTAATCGCTTAAAGTATTACGAGAATGGGGACACATTTTCCCGGGATTTTCAGTCCCCTCGCTGAATGTGTTACAAGAATGGGGACACATTTTCCTAGGAATTTCTGTCCCCTTTGCTGAATTTATAAGCACTATAACATATGAATGGGTACACATTTTCCTAGGATTTTCTGTCCCCTCGTTTAATGTGTTACAGGTGAATGGGGACACATTTTCCTAGGATTTTCAGTCCCCTCGCTTAATGTATTACGAGAATGGGGACACATTTTCCCGGGATTTTCAGTCCCCTCGCTGAATGTATTACAAGAATGGGGACACATTTTCCTAGGAATTTCTGTCCCCTCACCGAATGTATTACGAGAATGGGTACACATTTTCCTAGGATTTGCTGTCCCCTCGCTGAATGTATAAGTACTAAAACATATGATAAGGGACACATTTTCCTAGGATTTTCTGTCCCCTCGCTTAATGTGTTACAGGTGAATGGGTACACATTTTCCTAGGATTTTCTGTCCCCTCACCGAATGTATTACAAGAATGGGGACACATTTTCCTAGGATTATCAGTCCCCTCGCTAATCGCTA
>NC_049980.1:30077285-30097256 GCF_000003815.2 Branchiostoma floridae | reverse complement strand
TCATTCCGTGAGGGGACAGAAAATCCTAGGAAAATGTGTCCCCATTCATCTGTTATAGTCATTCCGTGAGGGGACAGAAAATCCTAGGAAAATGTGTCCCCATTCTCGTAATACATTAAGCGAGGGGACAGAAACAGGAAATCCTAGGAAAATGTGTCCCCATTCATCTGTTATAGTCATTCGGCAAGGGGACAGAAAATCCTAGGAAAATGTGTCCCCATTCTCGTAATACATTCAGTGAGGGGACAGGAAATCCTAGGAAAACGTGTCCCCATTCATCTGTTATAGTCATTCCGTGAGGGGACAGAAAATGCTAGGAAAATGTGTCCCCATTCTCGTAATACATTAAGCGAGGGGACAGAAACAGGAAATCCAAGGAAAATGTGTCCCCATTCATCTGTTATAGTCATTCGGCAAGGGGACAGAAAATCCTAGGAAAATGTGTCCCCATTCTCGTAATACATTAAGCGAGGGGACGGAAAATCCTAGGAAAAATGTGTTCCCATTCATCTGTTATAGTCATTCCGTGAGGGGACAGAAAATCCTAGGAAAATGTGTCCCCATTCTCGTACTAATACATTAAGCGAGGGGACAGAAAATCCTAGGAAAATGTGTCCTCATTCACCTGTTATACATTCCGTGAGGGGACAAGAAATCCTAGGAAAATGTGTCCCCATTCTCGTAATACATTGAGCGAGGGGACAGAAAATCCCGGGAAAATGTGTCCTCATTCACCTGTTATCCATTCATCTGTTATAGTCATTCAGTGAGGGGACGGGAAATACCGGTTACCCCGGTGAAATATTTTCCCGATCACCCGTAATGCATTTCGCCAAAAAGTCATATTCATTTGTTTTAGAAACATTGAAATTAATGTCAAGAGTTGTATTTTCAAGCCGAGAAACATGTTTTAAATTTGACCACAGTGAGACTAGTTGACTTGTAGCTGATGGACACCTTTTGGATATGTTAACCTGGAATCCCTACAAATGCCGAACTAATGAGCCTTTTTGCTCAATTAACGTTCAATTTCTTAAACGTTGTATTACAAGATATGTCTCCAAGATGAAAAAAAAACGGGAAAATATGTCCCCATTCTTGTAATACATTTAGTGAGGGGACAGAAAATCCCGGCTTAGACCCCGGGGAAAATGTGTCCCTATTCATCTGTTATACATTAATTCAATAGGGGCAGAGAATCCCGGCTGTGTGCTTAAATGTTGCTGTGGGCCTTCGTGCTTTTTAGGCCACGCCCACCGTGTAAGGGGGACCGATTTTCCTGGGGTACACTCATTCCTGGAACAGTGACACGTCACCCTAATTGGTCGTCTCGTGAGGCCTGTTTTAACGTAAACGCCTTTAACTCTTGTCGTGTTGGTCAATTTGGCTGTGTCGATCAGCAATCTTTCACGTAGCAAAACAACAGTGCTTGAATTTGATATTTCTGACGGATACGCTGTGTTTTCGATTTGATGTCTGGGCCGCCCGAACCGCGCTGTAGGGTCAGGACCCGACTGCCCAGAGGAGCCCCTCTGACAGTGTGTTAATTCACACGAGTGTGTGTCCAAACATTGGCGATGTGGACAGAATTCAACCGGAACTGCCGCGACCGCCTTAAGAGTAGAGTTCCTTGTCTCTGGTTGAAGCCAAAACAGTCGACGACTTGACTAAAACACAGACGTGTATTATTCTGTAGGTAGGATTCTGGCACAGAACTCTGTTGTGAGACGGATTGTTGAGCATTTGTAAAAGATAGTCCTGGTTCATTCTTAAGGCGTTAGGCACTGGAAAAAGAACATCAGGCAGAGTCAATATTGTGATATAAAGTATAGAGATGCCGCCTTTTTGCCTTGGAAAGCAAAGTTAAGCAGCAGAGAGAAAGCAAAAATAGTTTGATTTGGAAGAGCAACAAAAACACATTGGGTATGAGAAATATTCAAGTAGCAAAGCATATCTAAAGACGCCTTTCTCTACTGCAAACACGAAATGCGGTGATATGTTTACTCTGATAATGTCTTCGTATCCAAATCTACAAGACAAGAAAGAACCAATGCTTGCAACGACGTCAAAGAAAGTTTGACATAAACGTTGTTTTGGCGCAGTCAGAATTTACAGCTATGTCGGTCACCGACCTGACCCTAGGGAAGGCCCCACTAGGACGCCATGACCTCATTTCATATATTAGATCTAGATTCCTTCCGCTCTTTAAGGCAAAGTAACAAAGATCATCTTCGTACAAGGAAATAGCGTGAAAGAGAAGTCAGTCACGCATCAGCGGCTAAGAAAAAAACGGACATTTTGCTTGGTTTGAAAGTCTATCAGGAACTTCTATCTATATACAACAAGCCCTAAAACTACGTGTAATTAGTCACGAGTGCCATTTTCATTGTCAAATTTCTGGCTCGTAACATAATAATTTTTTTTCTTCAGATGTTTGCCTCTATCACATGCATGACGAGGGGATGTGATTGATACCATTTCCCAGTCACATTGCCAAGGTCAAGAGGTTAACGTTCGGCACATGTGATTTGTAGATATGGGGCACTGATAACGTCCATTGGTGAAGCCAATAGCAATGTTGAATGGTATCCAGCCAAGTACAAATTGTGCTTTCATATTACGCATGATTTAAACATTTCAGACGATATGATTTATAAGGGGTCATGAAAGCCACCTAGGCTTCTGCCTTCCCTCTGCATGCTTTCTTTTCTGTATATCAATTTGTTATTGATGTAATATATGCGAATAAATAAATTCAAAATAAAGTCTAATAAAACTGCCAAATAGTGACGGCCCGATAGCGAAGTTTATCGTTCAAACAGACATAGGCCGTACTGTAAAATGCAAAGAAAGTATGACTGGTCGGCGCTAAATTGCGCCAGACATTCAGAAACCGGCGTAGTTTGTCGCTAAGCTAAATCATTGTTTAACCATCACCCCGTACATGTTCCTGCAGGTATTGTAGTAGAGTTCCACGGGCTGGGGTCCGTGCATTGGGAGGAGAACCGCGGCGGCAGCACACACTACAAGCCCGTCACACACTTCGAGAACGAGCAGGTCTATTTCAACGACAGGACGACCGTCTTCGGGCAGGGTTGGTAGTGCATGCCATGTCCTAGTAGGTCTGGCATTTCACACGCACAAATTCAACACGGCAAATTCAACAAGAATCCTTGGATCCACTGAATCGTCATCTTGATACACTGAATCACGATTGAATAGTTGAATTCCATTGGTGACCAATATCATGGACAAGAAAGTTTTGTAAATGGAGTCCCACAAACTGAATCCTAATTCAAGGTTCTAATGCAATGGGTAACCTGACCATTTTTAACACTTTCCATATGAATGAAACAGGCTGGTGCTGACGCCATGTTGGCGTCTATTTGCCTTTCAATGGATTATATAAATACGACATTTAAGTAGTTTTCTAGTATTTTGTTCTTTGATTCTGTATACATTTAAAAGTGGTTATTTGACAGGGACAGAAAACGATATGAATTGCTGAAATGCAAGTAAGGATCCCAGCATTGCGGCGGACACAGCGATAACTTCATCTAAAACACTTTAAATTAAAAGCAGTAATACTTTTATGACTCGAGCGTGCATCCCTTCCTTTCAGAGTTATCAGACGTTGAAGAAGACTCAGTGGTCGTAGAGAAAGGTTTGAGAACGTTCCCGTTCGAGTACCAACTCCCCAACAGACCGATCCCGCCGTCGTTTGAGGGCGACCACGGCTTCGTGCGATACTGGTTGAAGGCGGCCATAATTCGAGCAGAGAGAAACAACCACGAGTGTAAAAGGGCGTTTACCATCCTGACGCCGTACGACTTGAATGACGAGCCAGAAGCTTTGGTGAGTTGCTGTTGAAAAATTGTGATTGTATGGTACAAACAGAAGTATAAAAAAAGCCTTATTTTGAACTGAGCGTACGTTATTTGACATGAAGTGGATCAAAAGATTGAAAAGAAGCTTATGGCGTCTCTCGTCTTGCATGCAAAAACTTATCCCAAAGCAGAACTTTAATTTGGCAAGACAAAACACATGGACTACCGGAAGCTCTAGATGCTGTTTCGGAACGTGGGTATTTATCATATATCGGATATTATCGGATAGATTTGTTTTGAGATTAGAAAAAAATGCAGATACACCAATATCCATTAACTCATATCATTCTCAAAATGTCATTACCTCTATGACAACAAAACATGAAAAATGGATGTATAATTTTTGGCGTGTGTGTTTGCATGTCCGTGTTGCCGGATATTTGTGGACAGCATAAGTCTAGAACCTCCAGATGTACTACATTGACATTTGATGTGTCTGACCCCCCCCCCCCCCCCCCACTTTCAATGAACGGTTCCTTCTTGCCGACCCCCACCCCCGGCTTCGCCCCCCCCCTCCCCCGCCCCCCCCCACCCCCCGTCCCCTTTTCTCATCCCCCTGCCCCCCCCCCGACAGTATCCCTCTTACCCCCCCCCCCCCCCCCCCCCCGGCCCCCCACGAATTATCCGACATCCATTTGTCCCCCCTCCCCCCCCCCCCATTAGTTGGCAGAAAGGAAGAAGTGATAAGAAGTGATGTATATTTGCACCCCCCCCCCCCCCCTAGTCTAATGCTGTTTAATAACATGTTGCCCAGCTCCCCGCAGAGGAGTCGTACACCTTCACCATCTTCCCCAGCTGGTTCTCGTGTTTCCGGCCGCAGCCTATCGACATCCGCGCCCGGACGGACAGGCGCGGCTACGTCCCCGGCGAGACCATCGTCCTCTCCGCCTCTGTCAAAAATCACACCAACAAGAAAGTACAGGAGACATACGCCAAGCTCGTACAGGTAATCAAGAACTTGCTGATCTTGCTGTGGTTACGATTTTTGAGTGGCAGGTATACGTAGCTTTCGAGCTGCGACTAAATTTTGTAGGTTTCGGCCCTCTAGAAGCTTTACCAGGAACTACATGCTTGTGTAAAAAACAAGTTGTGTAAAAAAAGTAATGTGTAAACCTGATGAAACTATCCACAGAGGAACTAACGTTACATGTTAGTTTCCGTCTTGAAATTATTTTATAAAATTCAAAATCATAGATTTAAAATTATAAGATACGATACCTCAATAAGGGCTTAATGGGTTTTTATGGTTCGTGAGTTGTGGGTAACTTTGAGAGGACGACGGATGTAACTGGATTCATTTCGTCTCTTCTCCGCTTAAGATTGTCCGTTACTTCGACAACTCGGGATTTTCGATCACGACGGTGAAAGAGCTGCAGTCAGTGAAGCAGCACGGCGTGGAGTCCACCACCATGGCGCGCTTTCCGTCCATCAACATGCTGGTGCCGTGTGTCCCGCCCTCCGGCCTCAAGAACTGCCGCTTCATAGAGATACGATATGAAGCTCAGGTAATGTGTATGAAGATATCTACTGTCCAACAAGAATGTATTAAAAACTGCACTAAAGACGGTTTTAAACCATGCTGAAAACATGTTTAGAAGCAAGCTGAAAAGAAGCTTATATGCGGTGTTTATTATTTCTTGACATAACGTGAGAACAGAAGTTGGTCTCTTTTTCGCATCACTGGAAAGACATTCATGCACTTTCCTTCACTCTTTCAAGCACTGTCTTTACTTATCTCTAAGATCATTAAAAGCTTAGTAAACAACTACATGTATCTCTAAATACTCTTCGACGGAGGATATTCCAGGGAAAACGTGTTGAATGAGAAGTCTTTTCACAGCTTAGACAAAGTAGTTGATAAGATAACCCTGCGTGTTTTTGGACTCTTTATTTCATCAGTTTCTGGCATCCGTGACTGGTAAGAACTCCGCTATCAGCGTGTCCCTGCCCATCCGGATCGGCACCAGGCCGCTCAAACTCAGACACGGAGTCAAAGCGCTCACGGACATACCAGAGGAAGAGGAGGAAAACAACAAGGACGACACACAACCGCAACAAAATGGAGGTAAAGTAATTCCGTGTATGACACAGCACATCCGTACGTGTCTCTCGTTTTTTATTTGTTGCACGTAAAAACCTTTAAAAATGTCTCCGCTATTGGGGCGTCGCAAATAACATCACCCGCTTAAAGCAGAATACCCGTCCTTGGTGCTGCATTAGATAACCCGAGTTGTTGTTTTTCATCAGACGACCAGTTTCACTTCATTGACAATGAAGATACGTAGCCTTAGGTTTTTTGTTTGCTGCACGTAAAAACCTTTTAAAATGTCTCCGCCATTGGGGCTTCGCTAAAAATAAACCCCCGAAAAGCAGAATGCCTGTCCTTGGTGCTGAATTAGATATCCCGCGTTATTTCATCAGTCGACCAGTTTTACTCCAAGAAGCATGAAAATGCGCAGTGAGAGCAATGAAAACACAATGTTTGCGAACGAAACAGCAGATAATTAGACCACATAAGACGTGTTTGTTTGCTTTATTCAGCTCTATTTTATTCTTTCATTTCTCGATTACCTCTGACCAACTTTTGCTATAACGCCTAGAATACGTAGAGTACTCTCTCAAAGCAAGATTCAACAGCATTGCTTGTATTCCATCATTTCGTCTATGTTGTTGTTACTGAAAATCTAAAGGACTTAACGTTTGTCACTTCCCAACCTTCTGTGTTTATGTAGCCATTGCCGTGACCTCGGTTACCGGGGGATACAACATCCGGGACAATCGGGACAGTCCATTCATCCATGGGGACCTTATTTTTACACCAATGTACAATTACTACGGTAATTCTAGCTTTTGACCGGCATTTTTGACCAGTGATATTTACTCGCCATAACGTTATATTGTTTATTTCATCACTAACTAACCAACATTTTGCTGACCTACCTTTCTAGATTGTATTGTGAAGCAACTGTATGATATTGACTGTTGGGTGAAAATCATCTCTATCAACATTTTATATCGAATAAGATTATCAACATTGTAATTATTTATTTTAATCAAGGTAGAAAATATCATTTCTGCTGGGTTAGCCTCAGAGGAGCATTGGAGAGTAAACACATTAATCATTAAGTGCACGTGTCAGTCAGGAATATCCATGATTCTGCTTCGTACCTCTGGTACCACATTGAATGATGAACTTAAAAAGATCTCCTTAATTAGAACCAGTGATTTCTGAGGTTTGCACACTTACGACATCCAGGTGTTCAAGATTTTCTTGAGAAAGCCTTCATAACACCGTTCTTCAGTGTTGCAGTCTTGGGGTACTCAGTAAAATTATGTGACAGTTGTCAAAGGAAAATTCCTCAGATAATTAATCTAGAGGGCTAACATTAAGTCCAGATATTTGTACAGCCGTCTTTGTCTGAACTCTGCCTTGAATAACGGCCCATGCAGGTCTGCAGGGGAGCTCAATGCATTTGAATTATGCAAAATTCATGGAACACATTACGAAACATCAATACTACCTTATGTTCACATCAATCACCAAAAATTCATTATAATGGCATAAATTGTTTTAAAAAATTAACATGGTTCATAACATCTTTGAACTGAAAAATCATGCACGTCCCCGATGAGACTGCCATATATGTACATGTACATGCTACTGATTTGAATAATAAAGTACTAGTACTGTATCATGACAATTACACTACTTCTAGTTCATGTGCCAGGAAAGTGAACTCGGTGACCAACTGTATCTGTCTTTACTTTATTTATCTTGTCGAAAGCTGAATATATCATAAAGTTGTTTTTTTGTTTTATGTTGGTTTGTCATTTTTCGGAAGAATATTTTGCAAGTCTTTCTAGGATATACAAAAATGTACTTGAGAGTTCCAATAGTAGACAGACAGCTTAGGGGAAAAATTTAATGAAGCAACTCCAAATGAAGGTTTACAGGGATGGGTGGGGAAGTTGAATATAGAAAAGCATGAATATGGGACACATTTACACATGTGTGACACATTTACACACACACACACACACACACACACACACACACACACACACACACACACACACACACACTCACTCACAAATAACTGATGCACAGGAACTCAATGTACTCTTACAGTATGTGATCGTTTTTGCTTTAAGCACACGGAATGTAGGCGTTTTAAAAGGATAAGAAAATACATTACAATGTATGACAACTTTATATGACATGAGAAGCAATACTTTATTGCCATACGGCAGCTACGTGCAATGCCGCTATATCCCAGTACATCAAGCAAAGGAATTTTCCACCCTCACAGAGGTAACAGCAAACGTTTTTTGATACCTTTTGACCAAGCAAAGTGGAGAATTTAATATACATTTACTGAGTCATTCTCTACTATCTACTTAGCTTACACTATTATCAGCAACAAGAGCAAGGCAGCCTAAAATCAATCTCTTTAAAATGATGCCACATATGAAGCGAATGGTAAAGTGTACATCAGATACAAGATTGCAAACCTCCAGTCACACAGCAGAATACTAACATTATGTTCGTTTTTTATTTTCAAAATTTTATATGATTACAGTTACACAACAGAGCACATTTACAATGTGAGAATACCCAGTCTAGCACTGTCGATACATCATGACCTGTAGTACAAAGTCATGTATTAAGTACTGTAACAGTATTACACTGTGAAACATAATATCAGGTTACTTACATTATGTAGCACTAGTACTACACCTTAAATGCTATCATATTCCACCACCAACACTATAATACAACAATTCTTGATTCCATCCAACCACAGTATTGTTCAATGAACATAGACACTAAAAATTTTCTATGTTCATTGAACATCGAACTTCCAGTTCTTGATTCCTGGCGCCAGGCGATTAAGTTAATTTCCGCATGTGTCGTCACAGGTAACACAGCAGCCAGTTGGAACCTGGCATTACAGTTTGTGCACTACATTCTTTTGAATGGCAAACAACCCATAACAATTGTGTATACATGTACATACCATTCATGCCATTGCAAGTTATCATGTTTGCTTTGTTTGCTTATCAATAAACATTTTCACGAGCCGTGGTGCCAGCGTCCTATGAGGTCACTTACAAAAAGTGACTTGATTACCAGGAATCAAGAAATGGAGGTATGATCTTTTAAAAATTTTTATGCTTATTTACACCATAAGGGTGTATATTGTAAAAAAAATCATAACTACTATGGTTGAATGCAATCAAATCTGTTGGCATACTTAAGTGTCCTTGGTGACATAGGCAATGTAGATGATATTTAGTCAGTAAAACATTTTCTCACGTTTTTGACCAAAAAAACATGCCCATTCTTACAGTAGAGAATACATAGCAAAACTTCCTATTTTTTATATTTTACTAAGTCCATTTAAATAGTTTTTTGTGGTAGAAGTCAACTATTAGAGAAAACAAGTCTTAGATCTAAAGCATTGATCTCAGGCTGCCTTTACTCTTGTCAATGGCACTGGGAATGCAAAAAATGGTACTCCAGACAAGAAGTCTACCTAAACACTTCAAGATACTAACATTATCTTTATCTTTAATATACATGGAAAAACTGGTGTAGCAGGCTAGAATACACCCTTGGTCAGAATGTAACCAGGTATATTTATGCCAGGGGTAATTTCTGCCCTGCTACACCCAGTAAAAGAAGTAGAAGTGAGCTTAATAATGAGCCAAGAATCAGAATCTCCTGAAACCATCGAGCTGAAATGATGCAGAATTCATGAAAGGCAGCAAAGAAACCTGCACACACTGACCAATGTATCTAGTAATTTCTTTAAGATGCTACGCTCTTTAGGATGCTACACTCTTTTCTTCAGTTGAGTGTGGACTTCTTGCCTGGGGCACCCCGAGTACATTGAGGTAACTTCCCTGACAACTCCTTGCAAAAATACCACCTCTGCCGGCACTGCCATTTTAAAAACTAGAGCTCTGTTGGGGCTTGAATTGTCTTACAGATTCAATGTGCCACCACCACGTATCATATAACCAGCTGCAGGGGTCCTGAGTCGTAATTAATCAAGCATACTTGTCTCTAATTAACGAGTCTCTATCATAATCACTTCCTCAATATTCATCATTCCCAAAGGCTTGGTAAATTGTGGTCTCTGAAATGCACTTTTCTTTGCAATATCAAATTTGAGCCATTAGCTATGTACACAGACATCTCTCCTAAACTGAAACAAAGTCAGAGGATTCAAAGCATTCTTACAACTGCTGGTTTATACACAGACCTCTTTTTGCAGATAATCCATAATCTCAACAAAGAAAAGAGAATAACTGTAGTTAAATAGTGCTGACAACACTAAACAATCTGAAACATTTGGAGTCAAAGTATTGATGATTTGTGCAGTGCTATAATAAAAGCCATTTAAAATCTATCAAGCAATGCAAGTAAATAAACAGAGAAGACTTGAACTGTGCTTTCTTCTTTCTGTCACTTCAAAATGAACTTCACAGTGCCAAGCTATGCAATCTTGCACAGTTTGAGTGGTAGGGGACGAGAATATTGAAAACAATTTGGAAGGATAAGAGAGTTTAAGAGAAAGTTTAGGTTAACAATAGCAATAATTATTGAATGAAATAACAACATGGAATCAAAACTCACCAGGATTACATTCAGAGTTAGAGTAAGGAATGCTTCTTTCCAGTTGAAATATTTGGGAAATGAGATTGTTTACCAAGACAATCTGATTTGAAAGGCTGAACTTAATCAACAGATTGAATGTGGAGAACCTGCTTGGTGAAAAAGCCCCTTACTAATTTGTTCAGTAAGATAATATTAGTAATAGCACACAACACAAGTAACTAAATAGACCTTTTGCACAGATCCCACTGCATGCTGGGAGGCCTTGGGCACTGTGGGTAACTGGGGCAAACACTATTATCATCACAGGACTTTAATTCAGTGGCAACACTGTGATATCCAATAAAGATATCTTGTATCCTGTATTAAGAATTTTTTTGCAGTGCACACATACTGTGTCTATATTGTCCTGGTAATGCCAGAATCCTGTTTGCCTACCATGCTTATCACCCATAATGCCCCTGCATTTCCTAGTATGCACTGGGAACCGCAAAAAGGTGTATAAAACAAGGAATGAGTAAGCTCACACCTGATATGTAGGGTTATGATATGCCACTTGTCTTCCTTTTCCCTTCCCAAGCTACATTTGTGTACTTTTGTAATCTGCACTACAGTCCGGAAAGGAAAATTTCATATGACAGAATGAATAGTGGACAAGATAGTAAAGTGAGTTTCTTGTAAAATTGGCATCATTGCTATCCTACCCAGTTACAAAGATGTATTCACGATAAATGTCCTTTTTGTACTTCTAACTTTGACTGTAGCATAATTTTGGTTCCTTCACTGTTTGTTTCTTTGTTAGTTGTTGTTTCCTATGGGTTCCTACACATCAACTTGATGAGGTTTTTCATCAGTATGCGAAGCACATGAAATCAAAAGTGTCACTACTATTTTTTTTTACTACTAGATGGGTAGGGCTATGGTGTTCCGAAGAAGACTGCGGTTTGCCTTGTGTTGTGGCAAGCTGGCAATGTAGTGTAGGATCATGATCAGGCATCATGAAAGATGTCATGAAAAATAAATCAGAACTTACCATCATTAAGAAGACATCATAGGGAACAATTAAGATTAATTACACCGGTAATAATTTCATTCTTTGACAACGAAGATCAAAGGATATGATGTATACAAATTTTGGTAAATGAAGATTCCATCACCATGCAGGGAGAATTCCAACTAAAAGAGGCCTCCACCCCTGAGGCGCTGTCAAAAAATGAAGGCTAAAAAGAGGATGAAATCACAATATTTTTTTTTCTGCTGGTTTCCGTCATGACAAGGAAGAGATGAGGCATGACAAGTCCAGAAGGAAAGCACTGGTTAGGGAGTGAGATGAGGTCCCGAGGGTACAGTGGTCTTTAAGTGCTGGTGCGCCGATACAGGGAGGGCGAACCCGCAGGAGCTGTTTGAGCGTAGGGGGCCGCAGGCCTCGGCGAGCGAGCAACGGTGGAGGAAGGTCTGGACAGTCCTAATGAGAGTGAAGATGAAGGTGACAGCAGGTAAGTGAACAGGTAAAGCCGGGAAAATGTCAGTGAGTTGATTGATTGATTGATTGACATATCAGACAAACATGTAAACAAATCCGCAGTTGATTGTTCAACCAATCAAATGTACATAAAAATGGAAAATGTTGATGAACTGGTTATTGAACCAATTAGGAAATAAGATTAATTATTAGGTCTGCTAATGATGAAAAGGGTTGATAGAATTAGTTGGTCAGTCGGTCAGCTAGTGGTCAGAGGAGATGAAAAGTTGAGATGGACTTTTAATGACCATGCTGGTCTGCTGGCATGTAAGGAAAGAATGAACTGCTTGTAAAGGATCTAAAATGTTTTAACTAGAACTTTGAAATACTGATCATGCTAATAGATCAGATGAAGCAGATCAAGAGGTCTTAAGGACATTTATCAATAATTGTGATAAGAGTTGCATTGTTAAAATTATTTCAACAACAGGAATTGGAGATTTATCAAGCAGGCTCAACCTGAGGTGTGTTGCCAAACATGCACCCAAAACGTACAATGCTGATGAACCATTATAGTACTTCCAATTTCATTTTTTCATAGTACAGGGTAACTGTGCAGAGACATCATGTCAAGTTTGTGCAATGCGTAGTCAAAAAAAAACAAAACAGTCCTTTACTTGTGTACACATACATGTAGCAATTATAATAATAGCTTCATCCAAGTATATAGAAAAGTAAAAGAAAGAAAAATCATTTGAAACCTCACATTGGACAAAACATACCAGAGACAGCTGAGGTTTGGATGCATGGGACACAAGAGGGCCCTTCTTTTTCTTGAATCAGATGAAAATACCATGCAGATGAAGTCACAAACACAAATAAAGTAAATTCATTTTACAACAGTATCAGTGCAACACTAGAAATCTACGACTTAATCAAATTAAAATCAACATATTTACAAAATAACACTACATGTAAATGTACTGAAAGCATTTCATAATATGATCGTGATATTGTGCTATTTTTCTGAAGAATGTGCGGAATTTCCCTCAAAAAGAAAGGTATCTTCACTGTACAACATGTAAATGTATTTTGTTTTCTTCTTTCACAGTCTGATAGTGGTACAGGCCTTTGGGACTTATTCCTGTGGCATCAATGGGCAAAATTTACCTGACAAACTGGAGAAGTGACATTTTGTCCTGACTATAGTTAAACAACTAATTTTGTTACATTCGATGTATACTACAATTCTATATTGTACTTTCTATTATATTAGATTTCTTTTTTAAGTACAGCATAATTGGATATGCCCTGTCATTTCAGACACTTGTATGTACATTAATTTATTACGTTGCAGGGTATACATAAAATGTAGATGTTTTAATTTACAAATTTGACATGCTATTTTAGATTATCCTAATATGATATAGTCTTAATAATATCTTTTAATGGTACACTTTATTGCTCTATAGGAAAGATATTTGAATTGTAGATTTTCATAGCAGCTGTGTGTTAATACTGGTGACAGGAATGACAGCACTTACTTGCATATATTGCTTTGTATAGATTCTTATATTTGAAAAATGGCTTCACTCCGAAGGCATCGCCAAAAGCCTATGTGCCATTCAATTGTACATTCATTATTACATTGTACCTAAATCTATCATACTCAGTTGGTCTTATGGGATCCAATTTCAAAATCTGTGTTATTGTTTCACCTTAAAGTTTTACACATATAGTTTATATTTTGTATCATGGTATTATAGACCCCATTCTTATCTTGAATACCATTTTGTCTTTTTTTGTTATCATCAATTTTCACTACCCCATGATATAGCCACTAGTGTGACAATTCTTAAAGTTACTTGTACTGTGCAGATGCACTTGACTTATTGCAACATTAGACTTATTATACATCATGATATCTTCTTTCTATACTTCAGCTCCAGAAAATATGTGACTTCCACTAGTTATTGACCTATTTCTTTTCATTTGACGTGCTAATATTTAAATCTTTTCCAAACTATTCTACAGGACAACTAGGTATCTTACATTTGCCTATATCTTTGACACTTTCTTTGTTTCAAACAACCTAATAGATATTATCTTGTATTTTTTCCTGGCAAGACCTACATCTACTTAGTATATTTTTAAACCTTATAGCTCAATATATTTTTGCAATGACTTTTGGAACTCATACCATTATACTATAATAACACATTGTTATGACATTAATACATTTTACATATACATGAAGTAATTGTTTATAAGTACATTGTATATCCTGGACAAGATGCTGGAAGTGCACGGGACAGTGGTAAGTAGTTAGTTAGGGCACTCTGGCCACAGCACCTGGGTTCTGCTGTAGTAAGTCTATCTGTGCGCGCCGCTGTCCCATCCACATCGCGATCACTTCTGTGTCACTGCTGTCACCGCTGGCTTGGATGAATGGATGTTGCTATGGGAACCAAATATCATGTAAGTCACAATTTTGTTTCAAGCAGTTTCAAGCAACTGTAGCTACCAATTTACGCAATGGGGGATGTCATGAACTTTCTGCAGCTTTTTATGCACACAATCTCATGTGTTTCAAAGACTGATCCAACTTTTTCTTGTGTTGGTAATTAAAGCTCAGTCTGCTTGGGAATAAATTTTACCGAGTTGAACACAGGTGAACTTTCCAGCTAAAATTATAAGTTTAGAAACACTGAATAGGGAACAAGGATATGATGTCATAAAGAGATCATTGCTATGTACATGTACATCATACTAGTACTGTGGGGGAATTTTGTTTTTAAAAGTGCAGGTGAGAAAATTATACAGCAAAAAATAAAACGAAAGGTACAATCACTCTGAGGTACAGCTCAATCTGTAACAATTCTAAGTTTGAATGACCAAAAGACAATGCTATGCAAACTTGTGACTGTGTAAATCCTGTCCAAGAAACAGTGAACTTGAAAACAACTTTATTGCTCAACAATCGCACAATGTATGGCAACCAGTTACATCTACTAGCTACAGTATACTAGTCAGGGCTCGAAATATTTTTTTCTGCATACCTGCACTGGTGCAGGTAACATTGAAAATTACCTGCACCAGACAAATTTCACCTGCACCACTCTGAATTTAGGAAGTATGGATCATACTAAAATTGTTCATGAACAATTGCTATTTTTCTCTTATACTATATAGGTAGTAACATTCAATGCAGCTAATAACAATCCACATACACTTACATCATACGAAAAAAAAAGTATGACATGTATGTATAAATCCCAGTACATGGACCAGTGCAGGTTTGGTGCAGGTAGACACCAGAAATACCTGCACAGCTCCAATTTCACCTGCACTATAGTGCATATGCAGGTGGTATTTCGAGCCCTGCTAGTATAATAGTTTGAGTTATTCTTAACTCACCAACAGCTGCATGGGGGAGGGTCTCTCTTTCGGGGACTTCTGCATACTACAGAAAAGTTAAAATTTCAATGATAGAAACTGTGAGGAAATAAAGTGTGATATGATAAGAAACCAGCAAGAGAATCGATAAGAAGATGAAACTAACTTTCACAGTTACAGTAGTTAAAGTCAAATGAATGCATCCCCATAATCAGAACAATCTGGAATATGATTTCCCACCATGGGCAACCATTATGAAATACAAATTAACCTCTTTGAAAATAAAGAAAAATGTGAAATTGGTGCACATGTGTATACACTAAGCAACAAGCTTTTATTCTTAGCTGTTTGATGTCGCAATTGAACATATACATAATATGTCCTTTACCAATAATTTGTGACATGGGTGTTTTTATAACATTTTATAACAGACTTGTCACACTTAGCCATTGCACATCTAACTTTAGGCATTATCTAAATATTTGAAGATACCCCTACTGTTTTTTTATGATGAGTTCCACCCTACAATTGTTCTTACACCTAATCCTGGGCTGATAACTCTGAAACGAGACCAATCTGACAAGAAATCTTCACAATATAAAAACATATCTGAATGAGTCCATGGGTGCTGTGATAATGGTATCAGTCACTTACCATCTTCCAACAAAGTCAACAAATGGTGGGGAGAAGTTTTCAGCAGACAAAGCTAGAGGATTCTGGAATAAGCAAAGAACACAATACAAATTAGAGATCAACAGTTAAACAGCATATTCTTCACACTGATCTCTCTGTAAATAATTATTCCATCATTTGGATTACTGAGACATTCAGGATTTTAAGACCAAATTGCATTTAAGAGGCCTGAAAGTTATATAGACTTAAAGCTAATTAAAAGTCTCATAGATATGCCCTACAATGGAAAGTAGAACTGCAGTCATGATCAGTATTGCCTTTGGGAAGGTATTGAAGTACAATACCTTTAAGTTACCTACCAAAACATTGGCAGGTAGCTGATAGTTTGTTCACAAAAAATTGGTATTGTTTGTCTAACTTGTTTTGTGTTCTGACATTTAAATGCCAATCAAATATGAAAAATGCAGTCTACATTGTATATTTGAACACGCAAACTGAAATTCAATGACACCTAAATGGCAGTCAAAAACCCGCCTTATTCTTTGATATCAATATTGACTGAAAGCATTCTATAAACAGATGTACCAGTATGCATTGTATATCAAGTTGACTCACCTCTGTGAGTATACACTGGAACACTTCCATTGGCTGGCAAGGAAGAAAACACAGAAATCTCATCAACAATCTTTCTACATTGCTGCACTAATTACACACACCTGCACTGTCTTCCAGACCATAGGAACTATGTATGCATGTAATTACTGAGCTCCAGAAGACCTGCCAACTGTAGCCAGGGCTCGAAATACTGGGTGCATGTGCACCAAGGTGTACCCAAAATTGGAACTGTGCACCCAATTTTTTTCAGTGGGTGCACAGGGTGCACCTAAATATTTTCTTAGGTTTAGTATGGAAATATATCAAGTGTTCTAGTATAGATCATATTCTTGACATCTAAGAATACATCTGTTAGAAAGATAATAAAAATGTCTGTCATATTACTTGTGTAAGAATTTGATAGCTTGTAACTAAGTTTTGTTATTAGGCTGTTTTGACATTCTACTTAAATTTAAGTGGTGCACCCAAAAATGTTTTGGTGCACCCAATTTTTTAAGCTGGGTGCACCAGTGCACCTAATCCCAAAAATGAATTTCGAGCCCTGTGTAATGTTACAGTCTTTGATTAACATGTTGATCTCCGCTACGTGTTTCGTATTGTTCATGCATTCATTTACAAGAGGTAATTAAGGAGAGAGTATAAACTGTTTGAGAGTTGAATGGTCTAAGCCAAAATCTCAAACGTGAAAAAATAGAAATCTGGCAGAAACGTTTCAATAACTTACCATCAATTCTGTTCTACCTATATACATGTACAAAGCAAAGGTAATATCGAAAGCAAAATATTTAGTTTTTCATTAATAAATACTCACCACTACATCACCGTAGTATTTATTCTTCTGAATCTGAGAAAGGAGAGACAAACATCCACACATACATGTATGTCAACTGTTGGCAACATGGAAGCCCTGCTTCAATACCATGCATACAAGTGTATTCATGTAGCAGGTTGGAATATATACTATGGCCAGGTTAGATATTTCTGAAGCTAGTTTGATAAGCTAGTTACCCAACAACAAGATGGTATCACTTCTTCTCCAGCTATCACTTCAAGATTTCTTATAAATTGTCAGCCGTTTGTGAGAAAATGATTCTTCAATTTAATAAATTTTGTCCCTCTGGTTATACTACATTGACCAAA
The DNA here is from genome assembly GCF_000003815.2 of Branchiostoma floridae. Taxonomy (NCBI): domain Eukaryota; kingdom Metazoa; phylum Chordata; class Leptocardii; order Amphioxiformes; family Branchiostomatidae; genus Branchiostoma; species Branchiostoma floridae. The sequence goes on along the minus strand of NC_049980.1, from coordinate 30,079,501 downwards.
ACTACTTTACATTTCACATCACCACAAGACAAGTTATTTTCTGCATGATTTAATTTTTTTCAGTAGGGAGAATGTCCAGTGCTTGCAGTAATTTTATGTTTGCAGTTGAAAAAATTAGGTAGGCAGGCAGAAAACAGCCAATAATGTTTGTGGTGGTTTGCGGTGAAGAGGTCAATGCAAAAACCGACCACTTAAAACCATCGCAAACATTTTACTTTTAAAGTAATCATCAAGGTACAGTGACTGCCTTACCTTTGGGTATGGAAATCTCCCTAATGCCATCTGAAACATTAAGGAAATTCATTATCAAAGAAAAAATACACAAAAGGTCTGCACAAAAACAGACTAAAAATGCAATGAATATTTCAAAATTTACAGTATTTCCTTGCCCTCTATAATATTACCTGAGTGCATTTGATTATAGAAGCTCATCTGTGTTGGTATTAATCATAGTACAATGCTAAACTTTCTTGCAACACAAAGGTATACACGGATCAAATTTTCAATGACCACTAGAAGAGGGTGACAATATTCTCCTCACCTCTAACAGAGAGAGCCCTAGACTCCAGACATCTGAGTGGATGCCGTACTCATCTCCTAGAATTCTCTCAGGCTGAAACAAAAAGTGTGGCAATAAGGGGGGGGGGGGGATGATACTGCCAGTGGCTTTATGATTAAAAAGTAATGAAACACAGTACTGTGCTCTACACAGTATTCGTTGACTACAAAATACAAGACAAAGTATTCATCAACACTGTGTATCTACAAAAACAGAGTTATTGTGGTCAGAATGAAATGAAAAGACGACAAACCAAAACAAGCAATATGGATTTATTGTTATTTTTAGATTCATGTGCATGTATGACAATATGGAAATACTCATGTTCCTATTCAATCTGTACAACTGTATGATTTGATAGTATTGTTTCTAACTTCACTTTTCCATGAAGCATTTGGCTACTGCAAACACTGTGAAAAATATTTCTTTCACCATAGTTGAGTACGAACTGCTTAAGTTGGACTTTACTTACCGCCATGTAGGCACTAGTTCCGACATAAGTCTTGGCTATGGAGTCCACTAACTGAAACATTGGGAAAGACAGAAATAAGAAAAGCAACCAATAATCCAATATCCTCATTTTACAGCATTTTGTATCCATAGTCCAGCATAGAAGTCACAAACGGCACAAAACAAACAATTTTAGTGAACTCAAAATCATGAGGTTTTCAACTGTAGGTTTGCAGTCTGACAATTCAGAAGTAACTGTGGTCTTACCTGTACACTGACACCAAAGTCACAAAGCTTCACTTGACCCTTTGTGTTAACCAGGATATTTGAAGGCTTCACATCTACAAAACCAAGTGGATGAACAAAATATTATTCAACAACCATCATACTACAAAAGCTAACGCTACCGTTAGTCCACCTTATCCATGGGGCATATGTATATCTATACTGCTTTTAAAAACGGTATTAAGACATATCAACGATGGTTTCAATCTGTAATTTAAAACCACCATCCATCAACTTTATATTCCTAAATACTGTTTTTAAAAGCAATGGGTATAGGTTACCCCACACATAAACATGAACTAGCATTTTACATTTGTAAATTGTAAGGCAATTCAAATGATGTGAAAACAGTCACACATTGTCTTTTTACTGTCGATTTGAAAGCAGAGATAGAGTTATACGCACTCACCTCTGTGCATTATCTTTAGTCCCCACAAATAATTCAATCCCGTGACAACCTGAAAATCAAGACAATACAATCAGAAGAGTAACATTCTTTTTCACCTCTCCCAACACAAACAGCCTTGACACGAGCGACCGTGACATGAAAAACCAATTAGATAACATTTCAATCATTCATCAAATAGAATGGAAAAACTCAGAATGTGCAGAATTTCAGTCATATTATTCAATATTGCAATTTTGATTTACTCATATCGTAAGATGATATTATATATTGGCTATTCCTAAGTTGCTATGATTTGTACTGACAGTTATACGCATCAATGTTAATTTTCTCATGTTATGTTTCTTCTTATTCTATTTGATATGTATGTATATGTATGTCTGGGGTTACCCCCAAGGGCACATTGAAAAGCCCTAGAAAAGCAGTATGTTACCCCTGGTAAAATAAATAAAACAAACAAACACTGAGGTGATATCTTCTATGCTTTGTCTGGGTGGGGAAGTGCAACTGAATGGG